>NW_009592974.1:12358-32635 GCF_000690535.1 Cariama cristata | reverse complement strand
TACAAGGCTTCAGCAGTGCCAGTCTGACACAGTCAAGTCTGACTTCAACGCAACAAGGCCTTCTGTGGCACGAGCCAATTAATGAGGAAGCATTATCTTTCCCCTATCTGCTTTACTTCTTTCCCACAGCATGACCAAAATTAGGTTAATTAGCAGTGTGCTGGGGGAAATAAAACCACTTTATTTAGATTAACAGTTTGAGGCTGGCCTCATTATGAAGTATAGGACTCTTAATAAAAAGTAAAAAATGGGATCACAATCCTGATTTAAATTTTCAAATAAATTCCCTGTCAAAGAGCTAGCAAACTTGAATTTTTTTTTTATGAAAAAAATTCTAAATTAAAAGACGGTAATGTAGACAAAATACACTTATAATTTTTTTTGGTTGAAAGAGACATGTTCATATAGAATATAGCTATATTTTCTTAAGATTCACATGCACGATAAAAGCTGTTTAAAAAGTGGAATAAAAGGAAGATCTACCACCCACCTGGGAAGCTGAAAACATTGCATGAGTAGCTTAAAAAAGAGTAAGTATGCAGTTTCACTACAGCTAGCTGAAATAATTTCCATGAGAGTTATCACTTCCTGAGTTAACCTAGCTCAGGAGAGAGCAGTCAGTGAAATAACACACAGCACTGACTGATTGCATTAGCAGCACTAAGCAGGTATTGTGTTCCTATCTCTGTCAACACTACTCAAACTCAAATTCAAAGCATCACTAATCCTGAGCTCTACATTCTAAGTTTGGAATAAAATCAGATGAATGTAATTGCTGAATTACACCTTAAGTTAATAACGCAGTGAATACTAGCCTTAGAAATGAAACCATAATTTTCTTAAGTGCTGTAAAACAGCAGAAGTCCCTTCCTGTCAGCACGGCTATGTCATTTTACAGTATTTGAGGATCTGCCTCAAGACATAAAGAGAACAGACATAGTGACCTGATGAGAAGGGTTTTCAGCTAGGTATGCTGGAGAAAGCTTATCATCATCTAACACAGTAGTGCAGGGGCAGTGAGAAAGAGACCAGGGGACATCACAGTGAGGGAAGCTTGCCTTTTTTTTTTTGAAAGCAACTTGACCTCAAGTACCTCTCCACGAATATACGTAGCACAGGGTGAAAACAAGAAGAAAGAGAAATCTGTGCACAGTTGCAGAGCTGTGATCTCATTAGGATTAGAGGGATGTGGAGACACAATGGATAGAAGCTCTTCAAAAGACAGACTGGAAAGGTGAGGATGTGGCCTTACAATCTATCCAAAGCAGGTGCTCACATGCATAGAGCTTTGTCTTGGAAAAAGTGATTAATGAGCTCAGATCAAGTCACAGAGAGCAGTCAATATGCTGCAGGGCCAGCCTGGGGAAGCAGCTGGAGAACTGGTCTCACAAGAGCCTCACAAAGTTCAACAGAGGTAAACAAGCCCTACATCTAGGACGGAATAACCCAACTATGGTATAGTCTCTGAGCAAGCTGGCTAGAAAGGACCTGGGGTTCCTGGTGCACAGTAAATTGAACATCAGTCAGCAGTGTGCTCTTGCAGCCCAGAAACCCAGTGGCCCAGTGGACTGCATTAGCAACAGTCTAGGCAGAAGGTGGCAAAGTGATTATTTCCCTCTCTTCAGCACTTGTGAGAATGTATCTGGAGTCCCATGACCAGTTTCGAGCTTTCCAGTCTTGGAAAAGACTCACTGTACAGGAGAAAGCCCCAGAGAAGACACTATGTAAAGACGAAGCTGAGAGCAATAGCTCTGTTCAGGGATCTTCCTCTTGTGCTCTGCTTCCTGGCGGGAGGGCACAGAGACGGCACACCAGACTCTTCTCATTGGCGCCCAGGGATGGGACAAGAGGCAACAAGTTGAGAGACAGAAAGTTCTAATTAGATAAAAGGGAAAAAATTCACACCATGAGCGTGGTCAAACACTGGGATAAGGTTGCCAAGAGAGGTTGTACAGTTTCTACCCTCAGAGCGATCCAAAATTCTGAGCGACCTAACTGACTCTGGTTTAAGTAGTGAGTTGGCCTAAATGATCTCCAAAGGCTTTAACTTAAAACAAGAGCTAATATTTGAGTAACCTAGAAATTTAGAATGTAATAAAGCTTTCGTTACATAGCTGTTTTGTTGGGTTTTTTCCCCCACCTCCTGTCCTTTCTTCTCATTTTCTTATTCTGCGAGGAGGAAAATTAGACTTTATAAGACTCAAATCAAGTATAGCGATATTGGCCCTCTAGGGATAAAACCATCAATACAATTACAAATGCATTTCTTCAAAGAAGTACACATGTGGCTATAGGACTAAAACTGAGAGTTTATGGACTATTCTTGTCCAGCAGCAATGCCATTTTTATGCTGTATCTCAAATGCATTCTGACACTACGGCTTTCTATCATGCTTTTATTTTATTATTAATGTTTCTCTATTTTACTTAACAAAATCCTATTTGTTTTCATTACTTTTCTGTGGAAATATTTAGTTCCTATTTGGCTGGCACTCAGTGCATACTGCTGTCTTTGTGATTTATGAGTTTGCTGATTCTCAGTTGTACTACAAAAAAAAAATTCCCCTACAAGAAAAAATAATTTGGAATTGCTTAATATGCCCTGATGAATGTGCTAATTATTTCAGAGAAGCAGACTTGCTGTCACCTTTCATTGTTGAAAGCAACACACTCATGGCAGACTTTAGTGCTATAGAAATAACTACTGTGACTTTAATATATGAAAATGTTACTGGCCATGCGCAAAGTGCTTTAATTTGTTCACCATTCAATGAATTTGCACAAGTCTTTTCCATGATTTATAGCCCAGACTGTCTTGTGGCTTGCAATTTGCCATACTCTAAAGGGTCTTGGGATACAATTTTATGAAAAGCAATATATTAAAATTAGTCTTTACTGTAAAATGCTAGAAAACACATCCTCCTTGCATCCTATCACGGCCCTGGAGCCCTATAATCAGATTTCAAGGGAGGAAGTGAATAATAGTGGTTCCTGTGTATAGAAAGGAAAACTTGAGGGAAACCCAGAGTCTAAGGAAAAAATAAGTAAAAAATTATTTTCTTTTAAGATACTGCACACAACAGTTTGACAGTTTGCTTAAAAATATTCAATTTTTATTCATTCAAATGTTGCCACATGGTACCCCTGTATTATGATTGAAAATACGTTATTTCAGAGGACTGGGCATAGAGCACAGTAGTTTAGCTGTTGATAACACGTGTCCATATCTTAGAAAGTATAATATATTCTGGGCAGCAGCACTGTCTGTCAGCCAGACCTCTAACTCCAATAAATCTCTTTTCTGAATATTTTCAAAATTAAGTTTAATTAACCAGTAATCAACCATTACGTATTGATAAGCATGTGGCTAAAACATGCTTTTCATCCCTTCTTTCCTGCATTTCTTTTAGACCATTAAAATATAAAGCTTTTTCATTGCTAAAATGCAATCACTTGTTGGAAGTCACATCTCAGCAGTCTTAATTTATACCTGCAGACTTATGTTAACGTTTGCAGCTCTAATTCTGCTTGCCATGTGCCCACCCAAAACTAAAGGTGTTTCTAGTGAAAAAGAGATACATGTTATACTTCACTAGGTAAGTAATGGTTATGCAATCCGTTAAGTGCTTCTCTACATGGATGCTAGCTTTTAAGGTTTAGACTGTATTTACTTTCCATATTCATCTGCAGAATTTTTAGGAGCATTAATGTTATAATTTTTCACATTTACATAGAAGTCAAAAATGCAGTGTACCTCTGCACTAAAAAAAAAAATCAATTACTGATTAATTCAGAAACTCTGGTGACCTAAGTGTTAAAAGTTCATTTCAGTTCAATTTTTAATACACTGTATACTTAGTGTACTCAGAAATACAGCACTTCTAGCTCCAGCCAAGCATTTCACAAACATCCAGCCTGAATTACATTGCTTGTACATTTTGTTTAGTAAGAACATCTCTACTCAGGACATGATGTAAACGTACCCTTAAATATTGTCCTGATATTATGTAGTTTTTGTGAATTAAGAAGTAATCCCAGCAACTCAGAGAAAAAGAGCAAGGGCAGGTAAGTCTGAAACATCCATATCTCCATGATTTGAGATAAATGTGCCCTGCAGATATACTGGACAAAGCTTTAGGCTACCACATTGTTCTGTCTGAAGCCTTCACAATGAGCTTTTAAGAGTTTCTTGGACCTCTGCTTCCAAAAAATTGAAACTCATGTTCACTGTAAGTGTTGTAAGACTTTTGGCATTTGAGGGCTCCCTCAAGTACAGCTCCTGCCTGTCTCACTACGAAAGCAAAAGTTTGGCCATTCTTCCCCACCTCCAAATGTACTTAAGTGTCTCTGAGGAAACGCTCTGACCCCCACCCCTTCCCCTTTTTTCCTTTATGGCACAATAATCTGTGGCTCCGTGTCTACAGCAGTAGCTGAGGAACATGGTGAGTGGACATGCAACAAATGAAATAATTAAATTTGGGTTTTTTCTGTATTTAGTATTTATAATCTCAAATGCAGACAATAATTTGAAAGAAACAAAAAACCCTGAGAACTGCAGATTTGAAAAAATATTAATCAAAATCCGTGCCAAAGCCGTAAATTTGATAGTTTAGCAACAATCTGCAATCCAGCTTACTGTACAGGAGAATAACACTGTGACCACATGTTTCAACGCCTGCTCCCAGCTACTACCAGCTGTAACATGAATTCATATTTCAATGTGGCCATAAGCAAAGGGCTTGCTAACATGAAGATTCTTCTTCTGTAAATGTTAAGTACAGCTCTTTACTCACAGTTTCACTATTTTATGTTTTACATGTGACACTAGAATAATTCAAGAAGAAATTCTCAGTAATCCTCATTCCAAATATTTCAGATCCTGAATTCTCTGACTACTGGTAATATAGAAGGTTTCCCCTTCCACCTCTTTAAACAGTTTCCAGACCAGTAAGACATACGACAATAGGGATACTGCAACCTTGAAGACAGGTATTAAAATACATTATCTGCAACTTACTTCAGTATTACAAGTTACAGCCCAATCACCTTCCTTATTCTCTACTTTAAGGAAAAAAAAAAGCTGCAACAATTATATGGAAGAAAATTTTACAAAGCATTTTCAGACAACAAAGGAGTCAGAAATTAAATCAGGTTCCTCACTGCCTCTTGGGATACCAAGTCTGGATACAAAGTGAAAATATTGTACATACAAGTCTTGTACAAATACTTAAGTTTATTAGCGTACCAAATGAAGAAGAATGAAATGAGATGGAGGGAAGAAATGCTTTTTCTTCAGGACTGTTTCATTTTTTTTGAACAGTAAGTGGGTAACTGCAGGTCACTATTCACAAAATACCTTCTAGCAGAGATCTATTAGACTTCCGATCTACTTTCCACGTAAATGGCTGAAAACCCTTAGCAGTAGACATATAAAAAACTGGAAATATTTGCTTGGAATATAGCATGGAAAAAACATAGATCAAAAATCCTTTTTGCAGCATTGTTTTGTAATCCTACGCATAAGGTAAAGAACATCTTATGTCAAAAGAGGCTTTTTCCCCTTGTACATATTGCCTCGCTTCTCAAGTTTTTGTTTGTTTAATTATCAGTCACCTGACTACTTTCTAACCATTGACATTGCTTCCACAAAAGATGATAAAAATTTTATGTTTGCCCTCATTTCACGCCATAAATGTTTTACAGGTTCATGAATATTCATTTTGGTTTAAAAGTTATTTAAAGACAAAGGTGTTTTCAGGGTTTCTCTGAACCTTGTTATTCTGCAGTCTGTTTTGTTTCATTTGAACGATTTTGTATTATTGTAGTTGATCGGTTCCCACATACGCAGCAGTCATATATACACCGAAATGGCAGATTTTTACTTCTTGGCAACATTTCACCAAGTACATGAACAAAAAAAAAATCTCACAACATAGTAACCGACCCTGTAGCCTGCAAGCCAGTCTTCTCATCAAGATTTGCAGCAGCCAACTCTACTAACACGCTGGTCTCACCACAGAAGCTATTGCATTTTGTAAATGACCACTGAAAAGTTTGGACCGAGTAACCAAACAGACAGCATTTGTTTGCCAACTGCCTCCCCGAAAACATTACAGTCATCAGTTAGAAAAAGAATAGTACATCATCTTATTACTTACCAACAGTCGTTATATTTAGCAAATAAGACAATCTACCAACTTAACAGCGTTTATATTAGGGAGCCAAATTCTTCGCAGGGATGGAAGCAGAGAAACAATATTTGCACAGCTGCTGCCAGGAGGTTATAAGCAGACTGTGTTCCAGCTTTGTTCCTCACATAGCAAACACACACAACGGCTACTGTTCAAAGTCATCACCCCTCTGGGAGAAGGCTTTCATACTTAAATTATGAAACCTGTATTTATGAAGACTGTATTCATAAAACTCCAATCCTGCAAACATTTTCTAAAGAGTATAGTGCTCCAGAGCACAAGTAGCCTTTTAACTTCAAAGAAATTAATGCGACAAAGCACTCCAAGTCAAGTGTTTTATTGTTGCAGATAAGTATTTGAAAACGGTATTTACAAGCATTAGGTCCCAATGGCTTTCGAGAATGTGATGATTAGGGCTTCCCTGGTGCAAGACCTGTTTCTTCGTCTTATACTTCCCCCAGCCTTTCTAAACGCAAAAGACATACTTTTTCAGTTTAACCAATTTAGAAACCAACACAAGGTAGTTTCACTGAATTATTAAGGCTTTCTAAAATTATTTACTTATAATGATGCAACTTTCACCTGTAGACATTGTTTGTGAATGTACTGGTAAGTCTACCTAGCAGATCACCATAACAGGTTTAAAAAAAAGAAAGATTAAAAAGATGGATGACAATCTCTACTGCTATAAACATATATCCAGAATTAGAGGTTTATTACTTCATTTCTTATTATGTCATTCATCACCACAATAAAATAATTTATGTTATTCTTCCACATATAGTCCAAAATATTTAAATATTCTATTACATGATGGGGCATTGAAACAAAGAAAAACACCAAACCCAGAAAAAAAAACAGATTTCAGGTAGCCCACATGGCCTTGTTAGGTAATTTTGCCACTAGGTCACAGCAATGCAGAAAAATGGATCTTGGTCTCGAAAAATTCCACCACCAGTCGCTATTAAAAAACAACCAACCCAAACCCCAGAGGTTTATACAATCCAGCTGAAGAGAGGTCTTAAAGTCTAATTTGTTGTGTCATAATTCTGTCAGTAAACTGATTTCTATCAAATGAGGACTTCTTTGTATATTCTATTCTTATAAACACTCAGCTCTGAAGGTTTATTTATTATTTATTTATTAGTAGTTTATTTATTTCTTTCAAAAGCCCAGCAAGAATACCTTTTAGTTTAAGGTAGCAAAAGAAAAGCTGTTTCTCCTTTCTTTCTAATATTCCTTCACTGTTCTCTAGCACCAATAAATGAGATTGGCACCAAAGAACCCTATCTCAGATTCGCTTCTGTCAAATGAGCCCTCACCTCGCCTTGTGCTGAGCAGGTATCACAGTTGCACAAGGCACCTGAATCGGGAGTACTCACCGAGAAACTCATGAAATGTGGTCTCCTCTCCTACTTCTGACAGCCAGGGTTAGACCACATTGACTTTAAAAGTTGAAGAGTATGATTCAGAGGACACATTTTCATTCAGAACTGAGTTGCCTTTGAGGTAAACAAAAATAAATCTTACTAGTCTTGAAGGGCAAATCAGTTGGATGTTCCTGTAAAACTTTTAGGACTTTTAAAGGAGATCTCATTTTAAGAAATACAAGCGTACAGAGTACTCTCAATGATGCTTCCCATAGGTTGAACTGCAGCAGTTTTGTTTTGTTGTGGGTTTGTTTTTTTAATGGTAAGCCCACAGATTTCTTTCCTTGCCTACAATTTTGTAAGAGCCATTTTTTATCAGAGCTGACTAGTAAACTGAAGTTAAATCTCTTTTCTGCCCAGTTAGAAGGCTTCATATTTAATTTGTGTCTAAAGAAATTTTACTAACATAGAGACCCTGGGATAAAAAATTTAATTTTACGGTTATAATGGAAAACAGGGGAATTGAAAAATCCCCTTTGGAGTTCAGTCACAAAAAGGAAAGATTCAATTACTTTGAAAATCTTTAGAACCACAAGACAGAAATATTGGAAATGATGAGCCAGACTGGGGGTCATCATCAACTGTAATCCCAAACGGCATTTATTCCTTCGCTTGTATTATTATTCACTTAGAAACATAATGAACTGCAAGCCACTAAACACACAAGGAGATAACTGCACTTAAGGAAAGTAAGCTCTCTCATAATTATTCATTAATTGACTAAAACCAAATGTTAACCACAGTAATATTTTCATTGCCTGCCTATTGTTCAGTGACAAAACTGAACTTGCAGGAAAATTATAGTTTCTGAATATGTCTATTTACGCCAAGATCCCTAACGGCAATATATTGTTATAGGGCAAATATGTAAGTAAGAGTGTTTAAAATACATTTTAATTCCGTAAAAGTTAATAAATACATAGTAAAATACTGTGATGATAATATATTTCAAGTTAGGTATACTTTTACAGAATGAATATGACTCACACCATTTTACACCACTATTGTTCTATACTTTTAGTCATTTACTCCTAACATGTACTATATGAATATGAGCCACATGAAATTGTTTATGTGCATATTCCTCCAAAATGTATATCTGACACCAGAATGAAAACCAAAAATGAATTATTAACAAACAGCCACTTCTTTGAAATATTTATGTGAATTACTGCTATCATACCAACTAATGAAAATGTGACAAAATGAATTAGAAACATTTTGAAAACAATCTTGTAGAATGGACTGATTCATTTGAAGTGATTTGTAGTTGGACATTCAACCTATGTTGAAATCTAAATCAATTTACCTTTTTGTGAGACTTCAGAATTCAAGATGATCATCTTCAACATTGCCTTGAATAAGACTCGTATATAAATCAGTAATAGCAAAGTACTCATCATTCCATTTTAAGATACTACTGTCTGTAACACTGAATTCTCTGTTTATTGTTGAAATACGTTCAGCATCTGAAAAAGTCTCTTTCTGTATGGTTTATAGTTGTGGGTTGTTTTTTTTTTAAAGTCTCCACTATCCTAAATGATCTATTATTTCTTTTCATGATCCTACTAGTTACATCCAAACTAATATCTCTTCTTTCTTACTCATTCAGATCCTTAAGTATGTGTGTGTGCAAACAGTGGAACTTAGCCCTAGTCACCCAAGGCCATAATTATGTCTGACTGGTATAATAATGCAAAAAGTCCACTGATCTATTAGTTAGTACGCAATATATTAATATACTAAGATAACAGACTTTTAACTACATCTGCAATGATGACTGTGCGATAAATGATGCCTGAAAATGGAAAATTTATCAAATGATCTATTGTTTAATGTTTGTAATCATGGTATCTTGAACTTCGCTGACCAATAAACTATCAATAAAATGGAATTCTCCTTACATATGAAGCAGTTTTCTATTTCAAACACATAGAGAAAAAGAAACAATAACTGCAAGACCATCACAGTACTGTCAATTAATGCCTCGTTCTAGAAATCAGTTAAGAGATTACTCTAGGCTATTTAATTAATCCATTAACAAGTAGTGACTTATCTGTTATAAATTGATTTCTCTCCTACATAGTTAACTGATCTTGCCATTGATCTGTCATTCTGCCCCCAAATGATTTCAAATTAAGTTCTTCATTGCACACTACTGCTAAGGACTCCTAGTATAGAACGTCAAGACCCTTAACCCAACGGAAGTGTTGTGAAGGTTCACTAGACGTAAGCCTCTGGATGAAGGAATGCTAATAAACTAGGAAAATAATATATAAAGCAAAATATTTGATCCTATATCATGCTCGCTTCCTCTGGTGACAGTGTTTTAAAAAATCTTTATAGAATAGCAGGCTTTGTCAACTACTGACAATTTTAAAGTTTTATGTGCTGCGTTAACTGAGGTGGCTGTAATTCCTTGCTCTACTTACAAGAGCTCAGTAGTAAGAGCGTTTTGGGTGGCAAATACTGCATCCTTTCTTATGCTCTGCTGTAATCACTGAGCAGGCAAAACAATCCATCATTACTGAATACCACGTGCTTTTTTTTTAACATCTAATATGAACTATTAGTACAACTGAATAGGATTTCCGTTCCGTAATGTGCTGAACTGTACCCCTGAGTTGCAGGGCACTCTCAGAAGCCAAATATTCAAAGGGAACTGATAATGTTGCATATTTTATATGGTACAACCTGAATAGGTTTTTAGAATAGATTCATTTTCAGATCAAATGCATCTACCTGTGGTAGCTAAGGATGTAAGAAAACTTCTTAAGTTTTACAAGTTGAGTTTAATTTAAACTGGGAAAAAAAGAAAAAAACAACATTGCAGCCACACACTATTGTTTTCACAAACTGATGCTAATCAAGTAAATGTTCCCAAGGCTAATTGCTAACAGACACTTAGACATTACTTCATTTTCTCCTTTATTCACTAGGCTGAGGAGGATTATTTTAATAGGTTTAATTTTATTATTATTTTATTAACTTTCACCTATTATTTCCCCTATTTAATTTACAAAATAGCTGTCACCTTTGCCTTCATAATTATTTAAATACTCTAAAGCTACATATATGATCTTCATTGTTAGTTAGTAAATCAGTCATTCCCACTCTTTCCAATATTACACACTCCTGCTTCACAGAAATAGTTAAGGGAATCTATGCTTAAACAGCAGAAAAGTGATTTTAACTTGCTGGATGTGCTGCTAATCAGAAACAAAACTAATGAAAACCTAAATGTTATACTAGTTATGCATTAACATTGTTTGATACATATCATATAGCCCAATATCCCAAGGTTTCAGTACGGAGATGAGAAGCATGTTCTATGGGATGCTACATCCTTCTTCATCATTGATACCCAACATCCATTTTCCTGGGAATAAACTGTTAAGTTGGTAAACACTGTTAGTTTTTGACTAACATTTTCATTTGAAGTTTCTAACACCTCTCCTCAAAAATCTCTCCATAATTCCATCGCCTTCCTTTTTTTTTTTTCTCCTCTTTAACATCAAGCTTTCCTTAACTGTGCCCTGTTGCCACTAGTTACACAGAACAGTCTCCCCCAATCAATCAATTCTTTACTTATCTATACATGTGTTCAAAAGGTAGTTAGATAAACACAAGGAACAAACTTCTATCGATGCCTAATAAATAGAACTGCAGGTTCAAACTCTGGCTCAGAAAAATCCTAAACTGCAGGGAAAGACTGAGGAATAATATATCACTGAATGTCTGGCTTGTTCTTATGTCCTTCCAAAATGATGTCCACCTGCCTGAAAACAGAAAACTCTCTTGGAAAGGCTCAAGGGGCAGAACTGACAACATAACTATAGTGGATTAAGACTAAAAAAAGGGGACTAAAGTAGGACATTGGGAAGAATATCCTCAAAGTGCTCACTGACTTCTGAAGATACTATCAAACTAAACTAGAGAAGGAACACTGGCAAATTTGGGCTGGTGTTACATTCTCAAAACATTTTCCATTAGCTCTTGTAAGACAGCCAAACAAGGAAGACAGTATGAATATACTTATTTTATCAAGACATTACATACATAGCCTATATCATCATTCTCAGCTGGATCACAAATTCTTAGAAGCAAGAACTGAACCTTTAAGTGGGTTAAGAACATAGAAATGTTTGTCTTAATATTCAACCCTTTCTCTTTTCATGTCTTCCTTATTAAAAGGCAATAATCAAGCCATAGGAGAGATTACCCAAAGATGTTGTGGAAACTCCATTCTTGAAGATTATCAAGACCTGACTGGACTCAAGACCTGAGCAACCCAGTCTGAATTGACTGACTATATTTTGACCAGGAGTTTGGACTAGATGACCTTCTGAGGTCCCTTCCAATCTGAATTATCCTATGATTGTATGACACAGGTACTTCACAGAAAATCTGTTGAGTGCCTTTATCTTCTCTTTTCAAGATTTGTAACTTAATCTTAAAAAACAAAAACAAAAAGAACCCCCAAAAACTCCAGCAAACCACATCAATCCACCCAGTATCACTAGTTATCATTTGCATTATTATATTGCCAAGGAGGTAAGTCACAGGTATGTCTTATTCTTCACATATATAGACAATTTCAAATATATTAATAATTGCAAACTATTAAACTACATTATAAATGTAAATAATTTCTGAGAAAAAAGCAAGCTCTGCCATTAAATTATTTTTGAGACCATATGTGAAAAATTAATATTCAGGTTGATGCATCAACAAATACTATTTCAGTGGAAAGATTTCCCAAAGCTCTTCCAAAACCTTTATCAATTCCAACAAGTAGCACATCTGTCTTCTACTGCCCATACTGAAACCAATGGCCTGAATTTCTCAGTTGCCTGTATCAGAGAGCAACAGTAGAGCTAACCACTTCCATTGACAGCATTGTCAAAGGGCTACAAACCAAGACAATTACTCAGAATAAACTTTTTATTAGAAGTCCTCATATATAAAAATCTTTTCAACATTTTGTTTGAATTTTATGAGTAGTTATGGTTCATTTTCAAGTTACTTTTTTGGCCCTATGCAATGAAACTACTTCCAAGTAGAGTAATATGAGCATATAAGAATTTACATAAAAAAATCTGGAATGAAAATCATCTATCAATGCACAGTGAATACACTCCAAAAAGATACATTGGTATATACAATAACCACAAAACTGAATTAGTATTTTACAAATGTAGTTCTAACTGTTCAGAATAGTTCAGAACTCCTAAAATATCTTTTTTCCCCCTTTATTAAAAACTCTTAAATCTATGCTACATTACTTCCTATACATAACACTGAGACTGTCCAAAATTATATCACAGTATTAAGTCCTGTGGTATATATTCTTGGTCTTAATAAGTTAGAAAGATGGGTAACTGTGCTATAAATTTAAGTCTTTAATATCTGAAACAACCTGAGTAACTCTCAATTCAATGCCTGTTAGATGAAGTATCCACACTATAAAAGCAACCGCACACCTGGGTCAAATGGTACACTCAGAGCTGTAGTTTTCTGAAGAGAGCTGTACAGGTGTAACTCAGGTATACAAAGGAGTTGAAATTGTTAGCACCAGCCAAGACAACAACTGCTGAAGCAGAGTAGTAAATCCCCACAGAAGTCACAAGAGAAGCAGAGAATCATAAGATAAAAGACTAGAGAATGAGGATGCACGGAGAATAGTAATACAGTCATCACATATGGCAGAAATTAATAAGGAGAGACAGAAATGTCTGTAAGAGGAAGACTGAAAAGTCATCTGTCAATCGAAAATATGGTGATGGAGAAGGTAGAAAGCAATACTAGAAAATATTCAAGAAATAGGGAAGGAGGGGAAGGAGAAAGTAAGCAAGCATTAAAACAAACCAGAAGAAAAAAAACTAAGGGACAACAAAAGGACAAAGAACTGCTTAAGAAAGGTCAGAGGGAATATGCTGACACAAAAAGTAAAGCAAGAAACATACTACCTACTGATGTCTACGGTCATTAAGAGTTACAGTTAGATAGCATTAAACATTTCTCTGCTTACTCTGAACTCAGCTGGAAGGCTGTCCCAGAAGAAGTTCTTGTCTGCTGCAACAGGAATGTTTCTGTCCTACAGCACAATCAATGAAAATCAATTGGCTGATAATTGCTTCGCATCAAATTAAATTATGGAGGACTACATGGCTCAGAGGGTTGGAAATGAGATGTGGAGCCTTTCACCTCTAGGTCATTGCTACAAACACAATGCAAGCCAATAATGACTAAGAGTTGTTACTGTTGTGTTAGTAAAAAAACCGATTTTAAGCTCTGCTAAAACACACCTTTACTGCTTTATAACCTCAGAACTTTGTTTTGCCAGTCCCTGAACAAAGCTGGATGAAGCTCCCAATACTTCTCATGTGACCTTTGTGCTGCCTGTGATTACAATCTACACAATTCCTTTTCAAGAATACTGTTCTTAAATTTTCAATAGATTACAACCCAAACAGTCAGGTTACTTTTTAAACCAGTTTCAGAAACTAAAGTCTGTAAATAAGATGTAAAGTACATATCAAGACCCCAAAATTATGTCTAGTATTTCTTCTTTCAGTCAGGATCATAAACACTCAAAAATACAGAAATTCTGAGCATTTTCTTTGATTCTCAAAAAAAGACCAAAACAAAATAAAACAACACAAAGAAACCAACCCAAAACACCACCAAGTTTTGCTTTCCTGTTAAGGCATAAAATCAAAAAGGAGATAATACAACTTTTTGAAAACACTAGCTGACGTTAATTGTAGTTTTTTGTTGATCAGTGAGTAGTGTTTGTTTTCATTTCAACTTTATTTATGCATGTGTTCCTGTTTGCTAGTTTGTTCATGGTTTGAACAGATCTTCTGACTGAATTACAATACTAGCTGAAAAATGAAAATACATTTGGATAGCTATCATGTGGCAGACTAACCTTTGCTGTCCAGTAACGTGCTACTTTGTAGGTCAAGAAAGTTTAAAACCACATGGTCTCATGCATTATATACCATTATCACTGCAAAGTCAATATTGACTCTGGTTTGGCTGATGGGGGTTACAGATGAAAACTCACTGTTGTAAGGTTAACCCAGGTAGGCAGCTAAGCCCCACGCAGCCACTCATTCCTCTCCAGTAGGATGGGGAAGAGAATCAAAAGAGCAAAAGTTAGAAAACTCATGGGTTGAAATAAAGACAGTTTAGTAAGTTAAATAACCCAAACCCCACAATCCAAAGAAAAAAAACGAAACAAAGCAACGCAAAAAAGCCCCAAACCAACCCCTCCCAAATGCTCACCGCTGACCCACTGATGCCCAGCCAGTCCCTGAGCAATGGCAACCCTGGCCTAAAGCAATCATAATAGTAGCATGAGTCAGTAACCTCTAGTACAGAAGTAATCAGGAAAAACAGATACTTGTCTCCGTAGAAGAAAATTTATATTGATGGAGGCAACCAGCATAAAGGTTATTATTAAGTTTCTCTTCAACTTGTTATCCTCTAGGCCATAGCAGAAAATAGTAATAGCAGAAAAAACAAGCAAGTACAAAAACTTGTTAGCTGTGTTTTCTCCCCTCTCACTATTCAGATGAGTGAAATGTTGCTCACAGCCTCAAAGATTTCTAAACCTCTACAACAAATCCTGAGAGGCTGCACCAAAGGATAGCTTCTGTGGCCACACACACTGCCTTGGACCTATAGCATAACATTTCCTGAGAAATGTGAAAAGCATTTCTCTAGGCAGTTTTACATCTTTGAAGATTACAATTGCTGTGAGTAGACTGTGAACTCTGCTTTTGACAGATAAAAGATAACTGGTTTTGATTGTGAAAGTAAAGTCCGGACAATGCCCCCAATACTGCTGGCACCTAAACCTTCATGCACATACATATTTGAAGCCACTTGTCTGGTAGTGGCACTCTTTTTCTTTTACTCAAACGCACCCTGTTTTCCAAGACCTAAGTTTTGTTTCCAGTTACATTCAGGAAACTACTATCAGTTTTATTTATGGAGTTTCAGACTCCAGATTCAACTTCATTTCTAATTTAAACTTCAGCAGCCAGATGCTTTTAGTCTTACTATCAGCTCTATGATATTCATAAGTATTACCAGCATAACACACTGGTGCCTTTAACATGCCTAGAACATCTATTACTCACAAACTCTTTTTTAAGCTCCTGTATTTTTCAGGAAGATTAGAATAATGATAATGCTTCCCCTCCAGGAATCTTCCTTTTTACAATTTATTATTCTAAGAACTGCATAGCAATTAAATACCTATACGAGGGCCATGGCTAAATGGGGGGAGGAGGGGGGGGGAAGGCTCCATCTGCCACAAGTATCATAGAAAAAAATCACTGATTTATTTATTTTTATTTCCCTTTTCCTCCCTATATCCTGGCAGTGAAGAATGTACAACCCCTCCTCTGGACGGTCAGGCACCTCTTTAAATAGCAAAGGAAAGAAACACATCGAGTGTTTGTTCCACCCTTCAGCACACTTAGCTTTACTCAAGTATCCCAAATACCTGTTCTCTAGAAAGCAAACCAGCATGCTTAGCATTTTCAGTGTTGCAGACAAGCCATAATAAAGGATCTCAGTATAAAAAGCAGTCTGTCTGTAGCTTCATGCTACAAATACTCCGATTAATACACCACATTATGAAGTTGCCACTCTCCCCACTACTGCAGCAGGAGATTGTCTTCTTGGTTATGACATGAGGAACTGATTGAGCTAATTAAAAAAAAAAGTTGTCAAAAAACTTTCTCAAAAACACCATCAGTTTGTCAGTGCAGTTTATATATCACAGTCATAAACCCCTTAAAACAGAGAGAGCGCAGACCATCCTGGAGGTAACAAGCAGCACAAAATCCTGAGCAGGTACCTTCCATCATGAACCACAGCCCAAGGAGCCTCACCCTCCATTCAAGAAGGAAACACCCTCACAGCTCAGTAAAATTTTGTAAGCAATACCAAACACAAAAATACTCAATAGTTTAAAAATGACCATGACAAACTATGCTAACAGCACACTGATGCTTGTTTTACTTCAGTTAGAGAAAGAGTTCTCTCTTCACACAACAGTATAGTGATCAGAGCACTCATCTGAAAGCAGGAGTGCTGATTTCCAGGCCATGGTCACCCTGAAGCCACAACTTCTTTCTAGGAGAAAGCTGTAAGCTGTAGAGAGGACCAGGAGGGGGGCTCTGCCGCTCTCACCATAGCATCGGGGTCACCAAGCGCACGAAGGGATCACAGCCTACAAATCACACCAGCCTGGGCACCGACAGGAGCCGTCTCTGTTGCCGCGTCAATCTTCTATTACTACAAAAGGTCCCAGCTTCAACTGTAGGGATGGCCAGTCTCCCTGTCCTGGCTTGGCTACAAGCTTGCAATACATTTATGGAAGCAGAGAGCTGTATACACAGTGAGTTTCTCTCTCTATGGCTTTCTGTTGGTGCTCTGTGTAAAAGGCTGGTATCGCAAGGTGTGTTTTGAACTGAAATTGATGCTATCTCAGTGAATGAGCTGTGCTCAAACCCTGCCCAAGAAGCCCAATTATTCTGGGAACTGAGGTGGAGATAAGCTACCTTCCAAAACATATCCAATTTACCATCCACCTCCTCCATGCAGAAAAACAAAGATTTCCCACTTACAGTAAGGTGCTGTCCATCTTAGAAAATACGATTACTGGTGAGTAGTTTCTATTCTTAAAACTTTTTCATTGCCACAAATAACAATGTTATAGGTCTATAATATAGATTCATCACAGATAATCTTCAAATTAATGCAGAAAATAAATATTGCTTTATGAGCCTTGACCTGGAAATGTGAATGAAAGATGTTGCAACTTACAGTACTTAAAAATATTGGTCTAATTCCTCACTATACTTGAAAGTTAAATCTTTCACACTTATTTACTACACATTTTTTCCTCTAGCAGAGTAACTACCGAAATTATTTTTCGGCAAGCTTTGAAACAGTTTGTCATGATTTTTCAAACATACTTTTTAATGGCATAAAACACCGATTTCAGCTTGATTTATAATGTAGGTTTCATCGTGTGTTATTTTTCTACAGCAGCTCTTTAAAAGCCATTTCCATTCACAGGTACATTGCAAAGAACAAAAAAGTTATACATAAAAAGTAATGCACCACTAAAATTTGAAAATATTCATCTCATTCACATTCCCCTGCCTCCATGAAAAGATTTATAACACATCCAAAACGGGAATTGATGAATTCATCAGCGTCTGGGACATTTTGATCATAATCAATAACATAATTTTACCCTTTACATGGGATTTCAATTAAACTACATTTTTTCAAAGTAATTTTATTTTTAACATAAAAATAGTTTCTGTGCAGACCAACAGCATTAACCCATTTGATACCAGGTGCTACATTGTAAGGGATGATAACCTACATGGCTAAAATATGATAATACTATACCTAATGGGAGAGATATAAAATTCATTGTGCCATTTCAAAGGTTAAATATTAAAAGGTAAAACATTCCTTAGATAAATAAGTACAAGCATAAAGATCAGGCATCATTACACAAGTTTATAAGCCATTATCTAACAGTGAAGAATCTAAGGACAACAACAGAATATCAACACAAGGAAGACAGGCTGGCCCGGCTCCTACAAATTCACTTCCGAGCTTTCTCTTAGCTCTCAAGAAAACACAGGGCAAGACATCCCAGTAGCTTCCACAGAAAGTCAACTGTAAAAGATTTCTTGGATGGAAGAGTCTGCCAGGAGCAGCAGAAAGAGAGCAGACAGACCATCACCAGTCCCTCATCAGATGATACTGAATGACACATCAGAACTTATTTTGAGTTTTATCTCTTTGGAAGCTGGTGGTTACTAGGCAGGGGAGTTGCTGCAGGGAGTTGAAGTAGGGAATGTTTTAAAGGAAAAACGATTTTTAATACTATACAGCAAGGAATTTTAAATATAAGAAATAGAAACAAAATGTAATAGTCTGGAATAAGATGAATGAACAAATACATATAAAGCCGTGCTAAACCAGAGGGTTTTGTGGTCCATTGAACAAATACTCCTGCTGTAGGAAGTAAATTAAATCAAGTGGTGTGATCTGATTATCTTCAAGGATTATTTGTCATGGGCAAACTACTGGTTCAGGTAGGAACAGACTGTTACCCTTCAACTAAGTGGCAGTTATTGATCTTCGCTGGCACAGCCTCATTGTTACACGGCTTCACTGTTACGGAGAGGCTGCTAGCTTAATGTCTGTCAGTCTGGGAAACAAAAGTAGCCCTTACTTAGGAAAGATAAAGGGAGGTTATTTCAGGGTCTTTCATCTTTCCCAGAGCTGTACTGCTCAGATGCCAGAAAATGTATTTTCTTTGTCTACGGCAATTAACTAAACCTTGAATATCACACAGCTTTTATGGATGGATAATACGTATACCTAGATACAGGGAGAAAAATTCTGGCAGTACTGGTATTAATGGAAACACAACTTCACCCAGAATCACCATCCTGCACCAGGACATGGCCTTCAGAGCAAGGAAAGTGAGAAGACTATGGGTAAATATTTGAAGCCCTTGGAGTTTTGGTGTCACTTCTGAGAACCTTCCTCATTGAATGGAGAAACAGTTGCAAGGAATTTGAAGATAAAAAATAGGTTTCTGTAGCTTTAGGAACAGACAAAAGCCTTGTGATCTTGTCCAGGGAACTGCTTTACATAAATCTTCACAAAGTCTCCGAAAGACAGTATCCAGGACAGAAATCACAATAATTATAGCTATTTCTCAAGCTCAAATATCCAGCTTGTTTTAAGGCAAATCTCAAGACAAATACATCAAAACTACAAATCAGAGAACTATACCAGAAGAGCAAGTAAAAATAGAAGCCCAGAAACAAGCATATGAAGCCCCTGTTTCTCACCTTTGCCAAAAAATATCTGCAAGTTTCACAGGTCTCCACATAATTTGAAAACTGAAAGTTACAACTTGGTACTAGTCTTGGAAATTTCACCCCATTCAGCCTGGGGGCAGGAGGAAGCTGTAGCTCCCCTTACACTATTTCAGCTGAAGGATCCCTCAGCTTCTGTTTGTTTAAATTTGGAAGCTGGTCCTGAGAAGCTCCATCATACAGGAAAACTCCCTTTCCATGGTAAGCAGTCGAATAGGTACGAATCTAGTCATGAATTATCGTTGCAGAATGGTAAACACAAATGTAGATCAATTAAAATAGAGGGAAATCTTGTTCTGATACATGTCCCTCTTAGTGGAGAAGGTGAATTCCCACGACGTGCCATTCTGAATAGCTTCCATCATCATTTTACACATCCACCTAGGCTCTTTGGTGCTGTGCATTTAAGTCCCAGCTGGGAGATCCAAACATACGATGACATTCTAGTGACTTCCTGAGGCTCAGTAAATCTGGCAGGGGACTCCGACTCCTTGGAAAGGGATGACAGCAGATGCCCTCCAGGAGAGCTACAAAGGGTGAGCCATCCCCGACTGCCACCCCGGGCACACGCCGGGGACACAAGGAACAGAGCTGACAGGCAGCAGCCATAGTTTCAGATGTTTCATTTGGATCTCACCCAGCAGGTGCCACTACCACGTAGCATTGCTATCAAACATTAAAGTAACACATATAAAAGCAGCAGGATTTCTGCACCGCC
>NW_009592974.1:0-12336 GCF_000690535.1 Cariama cristata | reverse complement strand
CCCCAGTAGACTAATTATGTCAAACTGAATAATCTGCAGAAATCAGCTTTGTGAGGAGAGGTTGGGGAAAACTGCTAGTTGTGTATCATTTCCACTTTCATACAGCTAATTTTGTTCTTATAAATTGTTATACCTCTGGAAAAGATGTCTTTAATCAAGTGGTTAATTTAATGCAAAGTCTCAGCATTCCCTTCTTAACAGTAATGTACACAGATGGTTGTATACCAAACTCTATCCATCTATTTCAAATTGTTATAAAATGGCTGTTGAATTCTGTTCTTTTGTGATAAAATACATTTATAACAAATATGACACCCACAACAAAGTTTTCTAGGAACCGGTTCTGAAAATAAAAAACAACCCACACAACAGAACAAGAAAATTAATTTTCATTTCAGAAGGAGTTCCCATGCAGACTCTGACAACCCTACCACCCAGCTATTCTGCAGGCATTCAGACACTTGACTGTAATGTCTCAAAAAATCAATAGCAATTTATTCTCTCTTTGGACCCCAAGCAACAAAAGTAAATAATACTGTCACCTCCAGACTGCCTTCAGAAGAACATGGTCACAAAACAGTCTTGCCACTATACTACAACCCTACAGAGCTCTTCACCTATGCTGGCTTTGCCGACTGTATTGGCTTTCACGGAGGAAAAACACGCAAGACAGCAACACAAAGGGGTCAGGTTCCTGTACTCCAGCCAGCCAGACTGCCCAGTCAGAACTGAGAGAAAGGCTTGGCATCTGTCTTACTTCAGTTTCTATGTTGATTTTATTGGAGGGGAAGAAAAAAAAAAGTACAATATTACAATTTTGTTTTCCCACACAATAAAAAAAAAAAAAAAGTACAATATTACAATTTTATTTTCCCACGCAATAACATGGAAATCCAAGAGGAAAAAGTTGAAAGACAGGTTGGAACTTCAAACCTTTACAACATCTAAAGGTATTTCTTAAATTCACTTCTTAAAAATAGGAGGCTTTAAAATTCATTCCTTACAATGCTACTGAACATATGTCAGAATATTTAAAATAATGCAGAATATTCAGACAGATTCTCTTAAAACCATCAACCAACATTAAGAAATCAATTCCCATCTCATTATATACCAGTCAGTCTCTTTCAACTCCTCATAGCATGAGGCATAATATCATCACAGGGACTTACACAAAGTTTCAAACACATTGGAATTGTTAGATGTGAAGATACGGTCTGTTAACAACTGGTGACCCTGTGTACACATGTAAAATGGCTCTTCTTTTTTCAGGAAATAGTATTTAAACAGGCTTGTATCTTTGCAAATTTAATTGCTTCACTAGCGGATGCTATGCAAGACTGTACAGCAGAGATTCTCACCACCACCCCCAACACCAATTCTATTTCTCTTTGGAAATACTGATTTCCATGGATTCATACATAACAAGTCCAGGATGCATCACTAGCTCGTACAGGCATCAAGTCCTGATTTAAAGGAGTCCACCATTTCTTCCGTGGCAGTTTGTATCAATGAGCACAATGACAGGGCACAAGCCGAATGCAAAGCAGGGACTGTATGGTTAAGAAAAGAAAATTTACTTTCTATTCCTCCAGTTTTCAACAAGGACAGTAATTCCATTAAGTAATTTCGCACTCTAAAATGATAAATTGCTGAAACTTAAAAGCACAATAAAAATCTCTAAATTTAATGGATCTCCTAAGAATTCTCATTACCATCCACGTCAGAATTGTGATTTTTTTCAATAGGGGATAACTAGTTAAGAAAATGGGAAATTCTAAAAGATTTTATGTTAATATCTTAGGAAAAAGACAAATCTGAGCAGATTTTACATGACTACTTGAGAACAAATGAGGAGATACTACAACTGTTTATTTACACCAGTTTTATATATATATACACATACACAGTTGTGTAATCACAGAGCATTCTGAACCAATGTTAGCAAGGACCTCTGGTAAAACATTAGAAGATTAATGTATTTATTATTTTAGAAATCAGTTGCAAAATGCAGAAAGCCCAATAGCCACTAATGTGAAAGAAAAGCAACAAAATAAACTGAATTTTATATTGAGTCATGAACTGAAAAGGGAAGAAGGCTAAAGGGATTTAATTGTTGTATGATAATCGCATAATACACAAGGCGCTTTGGATAAGAGATGCCTGAAAGAAGGTAGAACTGGAGATGGAAATGAAGCGAAAGGGCTTGCTTTTACTGTGAGAAACAGCCACAGTGAACGGGAACTCTGCTACTGTGAGAATCAACAGTCAGGGTACAGCAAAGACAGCCTAAACAGTAGATTATTATTCAACTATTTAATTAAAAAATCTATGAAATCTGTAAGGCTTTTTAATGAATGTTTAATAAGCATATAGGCATCTGAAATCAGACTGTTGGCATTTGACTACCTCGTCAGGACCTACACTGGACACTCATTCAATCCTATGCAGGCTCTCACTAGCCCCTTGTAAAAAAAATCTCACAAGATAATAAAAAGATTAAAGATAAGTCTCACAAATAGTTAAACAGCATATGAATCAACAAAGCGACAGTAAAAATCAGGAGCGATTCTCTACTGTTCCATTTGTATCCCCCCAAGAAGTGCATTTCAATTAATTTACTACTTACTCATTTTACATCTGCTATTCTCTGTAGGTGTCAGCAAATGCAATGCTAACTACACCTAGTACTGGGAATACAAAGTAGAAATTTTTGAGACGGGCTTAAATAATTCCAGAAATTCTTCTGTGGCTTTGAAGTATCTCCCAGTAAAGCTCTGACAAGTGAGATAAGCTTTAACACTTTCAAGAATAGTTCTACCATACTTAAAGGAATGGCTCTATGGAAATGCTCTGGAGCTCTAGGATTTAGTAGGTCTTTAGGTAACAGAGGGCACAGAGCAGTGAACATCAGATCAATGAGTACTACAGTGTCTGGCTAATACTGTCAGTCTCGTACCAGCAAAACACTAAGAACTTAAGCCAATATCCTATAAAGCATTTATGTCTTTATTATGCCTATATTATGTCTTTTTCAGGACCGAGTTTACAAAATGTCTGAAATCAAAATCAGCTCCTACGCTTATCACAGGTGTGTCCAGGAGTGATAACTCCATACCATGACTAAGGAACTCCTTCAGATGCTTGGGACATCAGCTGGAGTTTTGTCGTTGGCTTCAATGAGTATCATCAGATCACAAACGCAGACAAGATGGGTTAATTCAGGAATACCCTAATATTGCTTAACACAGCTGCGATAGCATGCAAGTCTTTTAAAAGTTGCTAAGCAAGTTAAGGAGATCTTCAAGTGTCTAAAACAGACTCTCAAAAAGTCACTCCAACCACACCCTTATTGTGATCAGCTTAGCATTCATCTAAAATTCTTGTACAGATGCCGAGTACCCGTAGAAAGGAAAATTCGGCTACAACCCTGAAAAACGTCTCTTATTGGTGGCCCTTACTGGCACACACAGACCAGAGTTTCGGCACGGATCTCAGGAGTATCTCGCCTCTGCAGCTGCTTCACTTTCCTCGCACCTACCTCCTGGTACTCACCTGCTCTCACTGGAAGCCAGTTCAAGCAGCAAAACTAACCCAAAGGGGAAACCATGAACACTGTCAGTTTAGCTCTCTTAATCAGCTCAGCACTGAAGGGGGCAAGTGAGAGTACCGGCACATGAAAGGGGTTGGAAGACATGATTTAGCTTTTTTTTTTCCTGCTTTGCCTACCCATTTTAACAATTTAGCTATAATGTGAAACTGAAACCTGACCGTATAGAGGAACAAAACAACTAAGAATACTCAGTCATCCTAATACATCAGCTACTGACACCACTAAATGAAATTAATGTTTCTTTGTCTTTATTAAGAAAACATGATGTTAATATGCGTAAACTAACTTTTAATTCAAAGCTGGAGAGATATTTAAAAATTTCGCTAACCAATATCATGCTGAAAGCAACACATGAGCCATCACGTTATGAACTGTTACCCAATTTCTGGTTTTCACATCAAAATATATTTATGCTCGTGTTAAGGGACCTTGGCATTGATAAACGAATTTAAAGTAGCTTTGCATAAATATGAATTAGGAACAAATATTATTTTGGTGCTTTTATTGTTTTTTATATGTTGCAAAATACAGAACACGCCCAAATCCAAGTGTTACTCCTTACACTTACAGAAGTGTATAAGCACACAATGAATGAATCTTACTACCTTACTGAAGTTTCTCTTTATAAATCAAAGTCTTAAATTAAAATCACTGCTGAGCACATTTCATTTTACCTACCTGTCCAGTAGAAGATTTGTTATATTAAATAATTTATTCAGCCACTTCCAAATCTAATCATAAACTTGAAATGTAGAAAGAAATTCGCAACCGATGTTTGGGATAAATGTGACTGAGGCAATATTGGTTTAATAGCTTGCCATATTTATTTTATCTGCTGGCCATTTCCTCTCCTTGCTGTAGATTCACAGTAAGTGGAACAACGACTAAAGAAGAGAGACCAAGGGAAAACAAGAGGAAAGAAAGAAAAGGCTGTATTTTTAGTTTTGGCATGCCAATTCTTCCACTTGAAAATCATTATCTTTTCTTCAGGAAGAAAAGACAGATGCAAATAATCTGCTGCTACCCAGCACTGCCATTTTCAAGAGATCAGACCCTGTGCCTATAACTTTCAAAATCAAGTGCCCTAACTAGTTAATTTTCTAAAAATATGACATTACATTTTTGCCTGTCTTCTGATAGAAGAGCTTTTTATGGAGGCTCATCTACTCCAGCATATATATATGTGTGTGTGCGCATATTTCTAATTAACTATTACCCTCTCCCAAGATTCTTTGAAAAAGGATAATCTGGGGCCTTTGCTGATGTAACTGTTCTCACTCCATATATGCCCAGACAGGAATTTCTGTTGTCATGAGGCTGGGTAAGCCCTAGCTCATATATCCAGATTTCAAACCAGATGTCAATAGGACACAGTAAGTGAGGCACGTTCTGATGTATTGGATAAGGAGAAAATACAGTGGCTCACAGTGTGTACTGAATGGGACAGAAGCTCTGCAGACACACACAGACATCCACTCAGCACAGTGCTTGTCCATTCAGACACAGCCACGTCAGCTCCGCCTCAGCTAACATGGTACTCTAAGCAGCATTATGGAACTTACATACTTTACCAGCTCTAGCAACTTTTCATGCTTACTGATGAGAGCTATTTATTCTGTATAAAACAACATGCTAGTGCAGCGATCATGCTTTTGGTGCATTAACTACCTTATTGTATCTACTATATAATTATAAAACTATATATAACATTAAAAGGTACACAGACAGCACATAGAAGACCTTAAGTCTCGTATTTCCTTACTTTTGAAATGCTTGATGGGGAAGCTGTAATAATATTCACTCCATCTACATTCATAAACGTGTAATGTTAAAAATATCTTCATGCAATATTAGCATAGTTAGAAAAATGTGTACCCTAATACCAGAAGAAATGATCAATAAAAGAGGCTTCTGAAAGAACAGTATATTTTGGAAACAGCATAAGTGTTGAAGGAATAATTTCATTCACACAAAAGGTTTAGAAAAGTTAGCAAAGTAGACTAAAAGTAGATTAAAGGCATAATCTCACAGGTAACTACTACTGAAGAGTTCGTTTATTACAATAGATCTAACACTCGAAGTAGAATTTATTCAACAGTCTTAAAAGACTTAAACTACCCAACATCTACTTGTTATTGTAATGAGTAAAAACAAGACAAAAATTAAAATTAATTTTGAAGTCTATCTTAGCATTCTAGTAAACAAATATTAATACATCCAAATTTATTTTAAAAAGCTTTTTCTTCACTTTGCCATCATGATTAAAAATCTATGCAAAAGCAGGTAACTGTTTAAATGATCCAGACTTCAATCAAAAAGGGCAAGTATCTAATTAATTTACAGTTAGAGACATTCAACAAAGAAATCTAAAGATATTTATCTACATGCACCATGTTACCTTAAGAAAGAGTCATCTGTTGTAACATGTTCTGCAGCTTAGACCCTCTTATGGATTTCATACTGCAGATCCCATTTAATTTTCTTGATTTATCCTCATCATTATGTGAAGATGCTCCAACCAATTCCAAATTAGACTTTATTTCAAATAAGCAGGCTATATTTTACTGACATATTATGAATGCTACAAAAGCATTTTTGTTTGCTGAAGTATACCAACTTCTTTGACCTCAGTGTCTTGCTTGCTAGTCTGTAGGACCATATGCTGAGACTATAACAGGTTTATTTCAGCAAGGAGATAAAGGTATGATCTAATTCACTTTCCAGATAGTGAACACGATGGTTCAAAGCATGCATGTAATTCCATTCCTTCCTCACAACAACATAAAATTTATAAACTTTTCTTTTTAGGAGAAACCTATGATTTGATATAAACAGTGATTTCTCTTAAAAAGAAACAGCAAGTTTAAAATTTGCCTTTAAACACTGCTGTGTTACAAACTTACTCAGATAAAACATTAACCTGTAATGATGGTTAATTTTAATATATTATTTGGTTTTGGTATACTCTTATACCAAATGTTACTGCTACTAAATGAGAATTTTCAACATTTTTCACATATTTTGAACCTCTGACAGCAGTTCATATTTCAATAGTTTCAGCACTTCCCTCACTGAAAGCAGTACAACTACTGAGGAACAGTCCATCTGCTACATGGATTTGAAAGACTACAAGTTTACAATAAGTTATTTTTCAGCCTGATGGCATAAAGAAACATTCAAAAAACATGTATTTAATTTTAGGTTCTTCTCAAATCTATTGACTATCTATGAAACATATGACAGAAAAGAAATGTGCCATTCTGCACACATATAATGAAAATAACCATGACAAAATAAAGACCTACTCTTAAAATAATAGTTACTTATGGAAGGAAACAAAATCCACCATCCAATGGATTCTCCAGTTGGACAATTCCCTCCTTCCTGCCATCATCTTGGAGAAATACTTTAAAGATTAGTCCCATAACACTTAGATGAGAGCGCTGAGATATTACTGCCCATCTCTGTGCACCTCACCTTTGGCCAAAAGCTACCTGCCTCCTCAGAAGGGCAGCAGAGATGAATGTATGCCAGTTCTACAACTCTTGTAGTTCAGTCTAACATATCTCCAAAACAACTTTTACTGTTTTAACTGAAATCTCAGACTCTGAATTTCAAAGAATCTAAACGTCTAAAGCTTAAGTAACACAGTTTTCTGATACAACAGGGAAATAACTCTTACCATGCATTAGGTTCCTTAAATTCTCTTCTCCTCTTATCTAACTCATACTATTTGTAAAACAAAACCAATAGTGTTTCTAGTAAGCTGCCAGTTGCCAAATGGGATTTATTTATGCAAAGACTAAATTACCAAAACTGCCTTTACTAGGATAACATTCCCCATCACACAGAAGTGGAATAAAAATTTTACTCTAGGAAATCAGGCTTGTAAGTAACAGGAAGTCAACCTGAAATACCCCTTCATATCACAAACAGATGTAACAACTCTTGGTTTAGTTTAATAATTACAAATTATCTCATTGAGTACAATACCTCATCTCCAGTGGTATTTTTCATATGCAAAAGTGTTTTCATAACAGGCTACAGAATATAAAAACTCATTTTGTTTAACACTACTCAGGCACTGTCCTTCTTTATAGGAAATGGCAGAAGACAACAGCCCTGCATGGAAGAAAGATGCAACATTTTCTAACCTTAAAGAGATGGAAATGCATTCTAATATGTTCTGAAGTTCACCACGGTAGGTGATACTGCAGGTTTTCATAATAATTTTTATGGAGATTTTTTCAAAAAAGTTTCCAAATTAACAGTGTACCTATACTGCTTTCAATGAAGGTAGTATGTGGAGGAGAGGGTGGAAACGGGGAAAAATGAAAGGAATAAATCAATGAAGTGACCATTTCTAAGGTACTCCTTTTGGTGCAGAGAAAGATAAAATTAGTTGCGTGGATAAGAGATATGATTTGCATTTATTGAGCACACAGCTACAGCTTAAGACACTACTTTCCTGGATCTCTTTAGTTATTCCCTCTTTGTTGAGCATCAACACTACACAATGGCTGGCTGAGGGGATGCATTTTTGTGCCCTCCTTTCCCCTAAATTTCCTTCTGCAGTCCATACACCTGCAGAATCCCTTCTTTTTGCCCTTCATATCCCTGGTGAGATTCAACTTCAGTTAGACTTCTGTCCTCCTAACCCTGTCCTTGCATGTTTGAACAGTCTCTATTCCTCGTGAATCACCTGCACGTTTCCAGCTCTTGCATACTTCCTTTGTACTCTAGTGTTTTATCAGGAGCTCCTTGTTAACCCATGCCAGGTTTTCTTCACATCGGCATCGATCACCCTTGAACTCAGAGGAGATAATCCTCTGGGTGATGCCTAGCCGTGCTCTGGAGGAACTGAGGAGAGCCTCTCAACGTGCTCCTTGTTCTGCTGACTATGCTTGAGGGCTGCCTCTGGCAGAAGTACATTGTTGACTGTTGCATGCAGTAACCTCTGAAGTGCCACAGTAAGGTTGGCTAGATCTCATCTGTCAGAGCCTGGAGGAGTCTAAAACCCCAGCTGGAGAAAACAGCAAATTTAAGTTATTTTGTGCTGAAATGAACTAGTATGTAGTTAGCTACAATTAGACAAATCAACGGTAATGAAAGCAGTTGGGGAGTTTCAAGCTCTACAGCTATTTTACTCAACCTAAAAGCAAATTCAAACCAAGCCAGACAGCAACTTGTAAAAAGAACAAATGTACCTGTTGAAAATACAGAAGTGGAATTGTATAGAAATATTTCATCTATCACTTCAGTGATAGAAGTGAAAAGAGCCTAAAAAGTGTCCAAGATGGAAACACTAAAGGTGCCCCACTGATACATAAAGGGTAACCCTTTTTTTTTTTTAAGGAGTGCTTTTCCTCTGTTTGAACTACTGTTGATTTATGTCTCACAAGAGAACTTCCAGCATGTTTGTAAATAGAGGAGTAATTTGGACTCAACAGAAAATTAATATAGCTTTTGAGACCCAGAAGCTGTTATTATACTATAAAAACAGACAGAACAGAAATCTCAGCAAGGCTGATGAAATAACTGCTTACTCTGAAAAGATGTATAAACTACCCCATCTTAAATTATCAAAATTTAAGTAGCTTAAGATGAGAGCTGATGCAGTAAAATCACAATTTCATTCCCAGCATAACTACAAGAATGATAATTTATAGTCAACAGCCATTATAAGTAACATTAACTAATGCACATAAAGTGAAACATTCTGCTTCTTATGAAGAACCTAAACAGAATTTGTACAAACTTGCACTGCTAGGATGGTTACTGATCCGGTACCATCCCCACTGCAGGTGAGACTGCATATGGTAGAAGAAAGATAGTACCGAATGCACAAATTCTTCAGTTGTACTTTTTGGTGACCAGTAGTAAACTAGCCAAATTCAGGTTGGATATTAAAGATCATTATGCTTTTAAATTAAGTAGTTAAGTGACAAATGAACAAAAATAAACATAATTGAGAAACATGGATATATTGCCAAATATTAATAAAGATATGACAAATCTCATTTTGAACAGTCATTTCAAAGGTAATATTCTAGACACAAGTAGTCATTATTAGAGCTTTAAAATGTCAGCAGCAAGTTTTGTATATTTCATCAATTCTGGAATTAATGCATTTACAAAACAATTTTAGCTTGGCTGATCTATTGTTAAGACAATATTGGTTTTTAAAATAATTAGGGGTTTTTTGCTACCTACTATATTGCTACAGGAAACATTTTTAACTTGTAGCATATTACCAGCATAAACAACAGATGCAATTCACAAACTTGCCTTTTGCTTTTTCAGTGAAACAGAAATGAAGCCAGAAAGGTTAACTTCACAGAAAAGTATTAGCTGACTGCATTAAAGCACAAAGATAGGAGACAGTTATTTATGGAACACTGTTCACCATTATCCTTTTCAAATTCTACAAGAAGGCTAAATATTGATGCATTCCCAAGTCACCTTTTCCCCCCTTTAGTGTTAACAAGTAGGAGTATGTTTCTGATGCTTCCAATTTGTCAAGATCAGGTGAACGGAATGGTTTTACAGAGTACACTATTCCAACTCCTTCAGGGGCTATAAAACCACATTAAACTTGGCTTGTTATTAATAATTCATGACAATTTCCTTAGTTCACTACAGGGGCATCACTCTTAGGGCATCATTCTTACTGAAACAACTTAACAGGGAAAGTCAGATAAACAGCGTTACCATCAAAATGAGAAGCCACCTACCGTGAACCTGGGGACACTGAAAGCCCTAAAGAATTTCAACTCTTAAAATTTTCAGGCTAAATTCAGCATTCTACACCCCTTTCTAAAAGGTGATATTCATTTAATAGAAAGAATTTTGTTGTTTTTACTGGTCTATCTACCGAAATTTGGCTTATCTGCAGATTTAAGTGTCAAATGTCCACGCATTTAGCTATACCACAAAGGTATTCATGTTCTCATTACTCTGAAACAGACCCCTTTGACAAGAATATTTTACTTCAATTAAGGATTAAACAAAGTATATCCCATTAAACATATCTGATGCAAAAATACTATGATTTTTGAATTGGAACACTTTTTACTATAGTAAAAAATACCTACTACTAAAGCAGTTATCATTGACACCAATTACTGCACATGAAAAACACAAGACTTCATGGTCACAGAATAGATGGCTCAGAGAATTACCTCACATATTACTGACATATTTGATGACAATGCACGATACTAACTAGATGGACAGATTCAGAAAAAATGGCATTCAGTATAAGCACATTAAGGCAGGGATTAGACACTCAAACTATATTTTTGCAATTTACTCAATGGATCAAAATTAGCTGTGATGCATCAGTAAAACACCATGGGAAACACGGATTTATCCTTACAGAGTTAGTTGATTCTGGTGTAGAAGGAAAGCAAGTCCACTGCAAAAGCTTAGTCTGCTCTCCGAGTAAAATAATGACCTATGCGCTAAAAACTTTTAGTCATATGAAAATTAGAAATCCACCCTTGATTCTTTTAAGTAACAAGAGAAAACACTGTTAGTATTTTAACTGCCTTTTCCCACCACAAACACATTTTTAAAAGTCTGCTACTATACTAGATTTAACTTGTCTGAGCAATAACGTAACTTAATGTAGGCTTTATGTGATCTTTTACACAGGTGTTAAGGAGGAAATGAAGAAAGATGTCCCTGGACTCAGTCAGCCAGGGCAAAAACCTAACCAAAAGCATGAAAAGAAATGTCTATGTATGCTCAGCTTTATGAAAATCCACATCTATATGTGCTCGTATTTGGGAGGGGGAAATAGTTTAATACAAATACTTGTCATTGAGATCTGATTTGTTTTGTTGTTGTTGTTCTTTTGGTACAAAGCTTATCTCCTGAGCTTTGAAGGCAAACACTTAGAATAGTCAATACTCTCCTATCTTGTCCACACCTGTAGATAGGAATGAAGGAAAAATAAAAAAGGATGTTCTGCTTGAAGGACTGAGAAACAGACAAATCAATATCACTTGTCATTTCTCAACAGTGTTGTACCTGCAAAGATTTGGACAATTTAATTATCTAAGGAAGGGTAAAAAAACAAGAAAAGCCTTAATTTAAAGAAAAAGAGAAAAGTAGATACTTTTAAACTTCTTACTAATAACTTAAAATACTGAATTTCAGAAGCACGTATTACAGAAATACTTATTGAGAAATTTTTACCCAGGACCGATTGACAGACAAAAAATCCCAAGTACATGTCATCAGTATTGTAGGTCCTTCATACAACGTAAGAGACTACACCTTCTTGGTCACCTATTTGAGTTCCAAAAATACTTGGGATTTTTTAACATGAGATTTTTAGAAAAAAGCTGGACTTCACAGATAGCAAAATGCAAAACTCCAAATGACATTAGGTTCAAAAGAAACTGAGACCTGTCCACTACACATGAATTAACTGATTAATATCTTCCATGAGGTTACTCTCCTAAGAAGTTATACTCCTATGCTGCCACAAAAGGATGGCAGAGTTATCACTTACATAAAAATCTGGTAGATAGACACCTTTGAGAACTCAAAATGCTCAACAGTGCTCATTTTATGTAAAATGTCAGATCCTGGTAAGCCTTCACATGAAGGTCAAAATCACCCAGACAATCACCACTTCATTGAAACAAGGGGAAAGAACAACCACAGTGGCCACATGGCCTGTGGAAGAAAATTTAAAAAATTTAATATTTTTA
>NW_009592973.1:99743-117447 GCF_000690535.1 Cariama cristata | reverse complement strand
CTTCCTTTTTGCTGAGCCCCTCTTAAAATTGGAGAGAAACTTTAACAGGACGAAAAGCTTGGGTTTTAATTTCATTCTTACTTTAAAATGAATCCACTCTTCTCCTTAAAGAAGTATGTAGAGCATGCTCTGTCAGAGGCACCGAGAAAAAATACAAGGAGTGAGAACCTCAGCTATTGTAAATCACTGTAATGCCACTGAAGCCAACAGGCCAACGCCAATTCAGACTAGCAGAGGTTGCGGCCTGATATTTGTGCTGAAATGTTGAGGCTATAGCTGTATCCCTGAGCTGTATAAATATTTATTGAAAGCTGACTGTTAGGGTGCGGGGCGGGGGGGGCGGGGGGCGTGTGTGTGGATTTCTCATCAGCAAATAGTTAGGACCCTTGTCTTTTCACCTTTCTTAAGGAAACCTTCCATTTTTGGGGGGTGGGAGTTTTGCCTCAGTAAAGAGTACAGATATGAACCTTCTTATATTGTGCAGGGATTCTGCTGTGTACAGTGAAACAGTAATTTTCATCTGGACTTTTGAACTTGCACCCGTCTGACTGTCCTACCCTGATTCATGCAATGTACTGTACATGAATGACCAGTAATGTTTACAAAATGAATTAGTTTGACTCCAACTCTCTAGCCAGAAAGTAATCAAACTGAAGAGCCAAGCTATTTCTGAAATTCCAGCTTCCCTAGCTAGAAACTGCCTGCTCTCTGTCTCTAGTCAGCATATTAATGTAAAATGTACATGTTCTATACTGGAGGACAATTAATAACAGCAGCGATTCTGAGCAGTCTACACACATTAACTATTCCACCCCCATACCACTTTTGTGTGGTGGGCAAGTCTGATGGCAGCATATGGTGCAGAGACAAAAAAAAGTGAAAATGTCTAACGGTAAGTGATTAATCTACAAGTTGTAGTGTGTGTTGTGTTTTGTTTTGTTTTGTTTTCCCTAAATTAAATTCCAGTTAACATTTTATTTCACTTCTTTCAAAGCCAATACATATATTCATAGACATATATTCAGGAGTCTCCTTATGCAAATATTTTTAGTAGGGTTATTCATAACTGGTGTCCCTAAAGTCTTGGAAGCTGTGGTTGATTTTCTCATAAACCATCCTAATTTAAGCATCCAACAACATCAGAACCACCTTCAGAATAATCTCATCCTATAAAACCCATCAGCCTTTGTTTGATTTAACATAAAAATTATCGTGAAGGAAAACAATGTTATTTAAGCATTTTGTTTGGGATAGTCTGAAACTCAAAATGGATCACTGAAATTTCCCTCAGAAAACCAGCCTCCTAATCGGAAAAGTACCACTTCATATAAAGCTGGAGATGCCTCAGAGCCAAATTGTTTGCTCCTGTAAATGGTTAGAGCTCTACAGAGGGAGGTTATGAAATAAGGCTCTGTTGATTTTCCAGCAAAGCATCTGAACCACTTCCCCCACCCTAGTCAGTTAAAGCAAAATGAAAAGAAAAATAAATGCTGATTAGCATGTCAGCTCTTCATTTGATGCAAATTTTCATGACTCTACTGGATATCTGACTTAAGCAGAGTTATAATGGGACTTACCACCAAGAAGGTCTGGGCCAGGGTATTTTAATGGTGATTTCATGTGGGTGGGTGAGAACTTGATTCTTCGTCCTTATTCAGGCTGAAAACAAGGAATGCACCACAGAGCTACAGATCAGTTGAGAAATTGATTTTTTGCAGGGAGGGAGGCTAAAGAGGCTCAGTTCTTCCAAAATTAGCAACTGCTAGTGTGATGTATAGCTCAGGTCAAATGACAAGAGATCACAATGCTGCCCAACACCTCCCCATCTATAGCACAGCTGCATCCAGCCCCTGTTAGCTTTTATTTCCAGACTAAACTTGCAAATCCAGAGGAGTGGTAAAAATTAGTAACATCTGAATGAAATAGCTTGGCAGGATATCTTTAACATCACTTAAAAACCAGAGGTTAATAAATAGTTAAATTAGCTGTAGCTTCTCTTAAGTAGTTTAAGCATAAGTCAATATTTTTGTCTTTTGTTGTCTCGGGGTTTCTACAGGAGCACAGAGAATTTCGTGAATGATCTTTCCACACTTTATAGCATTATGCCTTTGTACTATTATCTATCTGTACCCTTATCTAATGTGTTATCAGCTGTATGAAAATAACTATCAGTCCCTTCACCCCCCAGCAAGTATCAATAGGAAGAATGACAGTGGCTAGTTTGCACACTTGAAATGGTTTATTTGTGGCAATCCTGTGCACAAGATGTTTATCAGTAAGCACCAGACAGCCATGCAGAAGAAGGAGCCTTAATTCTGTCTGAGACAGCCTCTTATTGCTATTGATAGTTAGCATCAGTGTCCAGTCTGAGAAATGGAAGTGCTGCAGGCAACTTCAGTCAAGACACCCTATTGATCTACTGCTTCCTTTGCGTCCCTGAAGCTAGAGAAGAAAAATAAAAAGGGGAGGAAAAGCTTGCTGTACAAGGGGTAATGCGGCAGTCTATGACTTACCATCATTCAAAAGGGGTGTGTATGTGCATGGATAGTCCTGATATTCAGTACCTCAGACAACTGTAAATCACACGCACAGCCATGATAAATATAAATGTCAATGTGTTTGAAATGTCCTTTATATAAGAGGTGTCACTAGAACTACATTTTTAGCATGAAACATTTTTGCTGCTTTTTATTTTTCATTGACTTATTGTGCTTCTGTTATATCCTGCCTAACACAATCAATCTAAAGCATAATATCTGAGAGTCCTAGTCATAAATAATACATATTTGGGTCATTTTCATTTGTATTCTACAATGAAGATTTACAAGCCAGAAACAAAACAAGAAACAATGTGTGGAATGCTCTTATTCAGTGGATAAGAATATATTACTGTGATCAATTAATCTGCTTTTCTCTGCATTAGGTGGACATCTTTATGGTACATCCATAAGGGTTTATAACTTAGGAGAGACAGAATCAGCTTTAAGGCTCTAACATAAAATGCCTGTACTCAGAAAAGAGAAACTTTTCCAAAGTTTTTTTTTCCAATGGCAAATGTGTTAATTTTGGCAAACTCAACCACAGCAATACTCCATCCATCAAAATATTATGTTGCTCTGCCCTATATACTACCTCTCATGTTAAATGAAACAAAAAATTGACTACATTATACCATAGCTAAAAGTCAAAATAATAATTCTGGGGATTTCTATAGTGCCATTCATCCAAAGATGGTCACATTCTACTACAAACCATGGAAATTTATTCTACACGAGGGCAAACTGACACACAGAAAGCTCCCAGCTCAATTTTTTTCAGCCAGATGTTAGTACACAAAATTAAGTAAAAAAAAAAAATAAATAAATCTGTGTGCATATAAATTGCAGGAGCAAATAATAACAAGAAAGGTGAAAGAAAGACTTAAACTGGTATTAATATACCAGTTTCTCATATAAGAAACTACAGTCACCTGTGCAGCACACAGTACTGGAATTCTGATGATGGGCCATGTCAGAGGAGGAGCAGTAAAAGCCCAGATATTTATACATTTTGCCTGCACAGAAGGAGCAAAAGTTAGGGCTTGGTGTGTAAAAAAAAATTCATTCAGTGTTACTTTAGGAAGGGAGGTCAGAATATGTAAGAACTTTGCAGGCAATATGAACTGGTGAGAAAAAGTCGGGGCGAATGGTGGGAGCGAGGATAAGGCTGGGCATGGCGGTGGCTGCCCCGCTGGAAGACGCAGGCTGTGCTGTGCTCAGTGCCTCGGACTGCGGTCCTCAGGGTGGGTGGTTGCATTCGGTTTTCAACTCTGGAAATTTGCTACGAGAGCATCTCAGATAGAAAGTGAAATGAGTTTTGCAACTATGGCAAAAAAGCAATTTTACATTTCATAGGGCTTTAAAAACCCTTTTCAATAGAAAATAAAAATAACAGTAAGGGGGAAAAAAAGGGTTACATTTCCATTCCTGTTTTTATAGTTTGACATTGCAGATGTTTCTGGGTCAGAGGTGAACATGTCTTTAGGTGTCAAAAGATGCAATAACCTGAGTCAAAAATGGCCCAGTCCCCAGAACCCTGACTCTGTGCCAGAATATCTCCACCTCAGAAGCTTGCTGGCAGCAATGTGCTCCAGGTGTCTTACACTACACAGACCTGGTAGTCATTTTAATATTTTCCATGCTCATGTAAATGGACTTGATGTGTGTTCATCAAATGCGGTAAAATCCCACAGAATTGTGTGCCATTTGTTTATAGGTATAAGGTCTGCTTTGCTGACAATTTAGTGCAAAATCAGAAAACAGAGTGAAAGCAAGCATGGGTTTGTTTTGTTCTGTTTTGCTTTTATAAATCTGAGGCTTAATGTCATATCAAAAACCTAACAAAGTTCAAAGGTTCATTCTGTTTGGATAGCACTGTCCTTTTCGGATGTATGAATATTACCTGAGCCCCACGGAGTATTTAAATCTGCACCATGTGGCTACAACCTGCAACCCAGTGAAACCCTGAGCACACACAGGATCCAGCAGGACTTGGTGAGGGTGCAAGGGCCACATCTTCGGCAGCTGGATGTCTGCACTGGTGCCCTAGACCAGAAGACTCTGTGAGATACCACCTGACAGCATTTCAACGCTTCTGGTTGGCCTCAAGTGAGAAACTCAAGCTGAAGCAAAAACTAAAAGGCTCATTTAAAAAAAGCATTAACTTATTTTACTTAACACCCAGTACAGCATTTGCTTTTTTGTTAGAATTAAAGCCAAATTTAAGTCAATTAATATGGTAGATGCCAATCAAAGTGTCCATCTTCATTGTTTTGGTCTGTTTTAAACAAGACTGTCGGACAAAAGGCAGTTATGTCCGAGGTCATGAAAGCAGCTATGGTATTAAAAGGAAGGCTGTGGTCACAATGATTTTCAGCCTCAGTTGATAGACATCAACCAGTCATCAGAAGAGGAATTTGAGATCTTTCTTGTCCTTAGACTCCATGTGGAACATGCACTTATACTTTTCTACAGAGGATTGATAATCAGACCTGGTAAATTTATACCTGAATATGAGTCAGACATTGTCAGAAGATGATGTCAAAGACTATTTCAAAAGTGCATTTTCATTATATCCCACTGGGGAGTGAGATCTTGTCTTGGGTCAAAGAAGAGTTAACACAGCTGTCAGAGGAGAAAAACATCAGTAGAAAACAAATTGACAAAGCTAATCAAATCCAGACAATATGCAATCCAAAATCTCAAATGGGATTCAAGGTAATCTAAAAGGACACTACAGCATCGAATGCTGTTAAACCATCCAATACAACCTGAAGAGAAGACAGAACAAAATCTCTGTAGAGACATGTGCCAGATGCTCAGCAAGGTAGGTCAGTGTGTCTCCATTGAGATAGGCTCTACTGCTTTACGTGGGCTTAACCCTGCCCCTAAAGGCCTAAAATAGATATTTTAACCTTGTCACCAGCATTGTACTGGAGTATAAAAACTGAGAAAAAGAGTTTTAAAGTGGCTATGGTCAGTTAATTGGGAAAACAGTTGGTTCCCCACAGTATAATCTACCCTATTTGCCAAAAGAGACCAGTTTTATATGTTTCAATCAGAAAAGTGCAACTCCTCCAGTAGTGTGGCCACGACATTTACTTTGAAAACAAGGAATCTTATTTCCAAGGCCAGTCTGGGGTTTCCTGGGTTCAGACTAAAATACTTCATGGGGCCAAAGAAATATTTACTGGGTTCTAGGGAGCAGGGAGTGGATGTGTAGTTTGAACATATTTCAAGTCAGCCTGGGAGGTCTTTTTGTTTTTATATATTTGTGTCTCCTCAGACAACCTTTTCTTTTCCCCGAGAAATTGGAAGTGAAGAAAATGATGACTTTTTTTGCCAGTGTATTTCAGTTGGGTCATTTCCTGCATTGAACCAGAGAACCTGCATTATTGTCATCCTTTCCAGAATGTATTTCTTTCCAGTGTACCGTATGAAACTATATAGTCAGATTTTGCCCAAGGGCTGCCATCCCTTCTGTGTTAAACTAGGAGTTCCTGTATAAAGCAATGGTTTGCTTTATGTGACCTTTGACAGTGGGAGCGTTGGGAGAATGACATTAAATGTTGTAGGCCTAATGCTCGGTGGAGCTTCACAGGCACTCGTAAATTAAAAAGCAGCATTTTACAAACGAGTTCCATAACGAGTAGGTGATTGGAAGACATGCTACTGCATGCTGGAGATTAACATCCAAATAGAGAAGCTATCACCTAGCCCAGGAATGGCAGTAAAAGGTTAAAAGAAATATTCAATATTATCAATCATATTAAAAAAGAGAGAGAACTTCTTACAGCTGCCAAAGGAGCTTGGGAGAATTAATGTGTGTGTGTCAAAAAGACTGAGAACAAGTGAAATAGGACTACAGCGACTGCCAGAATCTTACTTGCCTGGAGAGATAACATTGGACCTCCAGCTTAACTAGGCAGGTGCCAAGAATCTTCTTGTGGATGCTATGAAGTAGCTTTCAAATGTAAGAATGTACAATGACCCTCATTCTCTGGTCCTCTCTGTGGTTTCCAGGTTGCTCATTAAACCAGGGAAATCTCCAGCGAGGTGCGATGACCTGAAAACAGAGAGGAGCTAAATAATCAATGTTTTAAACAAAACAGCTATTATAAAAAGATCTACAGCTCCTTCCATGTAATCAGGTAAATTACCAGGAGTGGTATAAAGCACCTAAATTGGAGAAAGAGTGCAGGAAGGGGAAGTGGGAGGAAAAGAAGGTCCCTTGCGAGATATCCGATAGGATGCTTAGTCTGTGTAGAGGGCAAAAGGTTAAGTGAAAATGAGATGAATGATCAGATATAGTCAGATCAGAGTCAGTTAAATAAAGGAATGTGCTAACCACGTCAAGAAGCATGCCTGTGCTGAATGTATTGGTGTAGCTGTTCTTCAGCAGTTCAGGAACCAGAGAGGAGGAATTCCCAGTTCCCAATCCACATCAGTCCTAGCTGAAGCACCTCCCAGCAAAGAAAGAGAAGGGATAAGGACACTGGTTTAACATTCCTCTCTAGTACTCCAACAGTCTAAAAGGATATTTTTGCAGGTCCCTTTTTACTGCTGGTGTGATATAAATCATCCTTAGTGATGAGAAAGTAAGTCAGGCCTGTGCCATCTCTGGTTTTGAACAATGAGAAAGATGCTGTTCAAAAAATATGAAAACAGAAGTACTGAGAATTACTTGAAAGTTGCAGACATTGATGGTTGACTAACATCTTCATAGGTCAAAGATCTCTCATTAGAATTGGTTTCCATAACAACAAACAACATTTGGTTAAAAGAGGTGCATAATGTAGCAAATAAATGCTTGGGACACAGTCTACATAAAATTTCGTCAAATTATGTTGGTAAATCTCCATTCTTAGCCTACCCAACAAAAATGGCCTGGGATAACAGACAGCACCGGAAAGCTCAAGAAGCATCTGTACTGACCAACTCTGGAAATGACCACAAAAATTTTTTTCAAAAGCCTTTGGTGGCTTACAGCCTTTAAACATTTCTAAGAACAACCTTAAATTTCCAAACCCCAAGATGAAAGTTCAAATTCTTAGACACGTAATTTAGAGATCAGTACTTTTTGTGTTTCCTCAGGAGCTTAATTAACATATACAATTAGACCTGGGAATTAGGAAGTTGAAGCTTTAACTCGTCTGCTAGATGCTAATACCTGGGGAATACCCAAACTGGATTTCTGGAAATAAATTTTGGTGCTCTTAACAATTTTCATGTTACAACTCTTTGAGGGGAGAAATTGGTGTGTGCTCTTCACGAAGAGTTTGATTAATCACAGAATTCACTAAATCTAGTTGAACTTCTTGTCTTAAAGACTAACACAGATCCCACATATATTTATGTCAACTCTAAGCTACAATGAAAGAAGTGTGTAAAGAGTCTGTAAATGAGGAGTTTCAAATGAAAGAGGTGGTTGAAGTATTTTGACCCTATTCAATCAAGGTCAGTTTTCCTCTGAATTATACCTGTTTCCTTGTCTAGCATTTTAGATACCTTCCAAGTGTCTATCGACAGAGTTTGTAAGTGGGATTCAACAATGAAGAAGCAAGCAAGCTGCTCACAAAACTCCCCCTTTCCCCATGTGATAAAAAGCAGAGTTCCAGAGGAAGAGACAAAAGAGTGTTTAGGTCCCAGTCGTATGTGTCTATGGGAAAGGAGTGATGAAAAGAGGCCAACAGTTCCGGGAAACAGGGACGGGAGGGAAGAGCACAAATAGCTTTATGAGTTAGCGAATGATGGATGGCCAAATGCCAATTGAGAGCAATACGTACAATTGAGTTTGCATTGTTGCGATTATTAAAGGTTATTTTACTTTTAATTTTTTGTGGTAGGTGTTCTTACTCCTTTCTTACAGAAACCCTTGATTTTCACTTGCTAGGTACTTAGGTGCACTTGTCATACCCAAAAGGTGATTTCAGTTCTCAGATGCCAGGAAACCTTTCCACTGATCAAAACACAGCTGTGCAGGCTTGCTTGATCTATTAATGGGTGCCACAACTCTGGGGTATGTCTGTCTATACCTGTGAAAATAGATATAATTAATATAACAGATATCATACGTATATGCAAATCCAGATGGTAAAAATGACTTATAGTAAGACAAGGTTTTCATTTGCCAAACCAAATTAAGATATCTGAATCACTTCATCAAGCATATACAATCTGCACTTGGACTACTGCTGCTGGAGTGACATCACCACCCTCTTAATCTATTTTATTTTACATTAAGCTTTTTTTTAATGAAAAAACTTAAGAAACACTATTTTTTTAAACTTACCTTAATTAGCGTTTTCCAGGCTGTCACCTCTCTGCAGCCTTTAAAAAGCTCCTTTCATTATTTCCCACAAGTTGCTTGGATGTATGATGTCAGGCCATAGGACTACATGAATTGCCACTCAGTGGACACTGATCTTAGGTATTAAAACAATGAATGAGCAACTTTCTATCTGTTTTACATAAAACGGTTTCAGTGTAAGACGTGGAAAAGAATATTTTTTTTTTATAGACTACCTTTTTAACCATTACAGAAATGCATACCATCCCCTTTACTAACAAATAAGAGAGAGGCAATATCTTCAGTATGCTTTATTATATGTATATATTTTGTATTACAATTTTATCTTCTTCACTTTGACATTTATTTCCCCTTTAATGAGTCAAAATGCCTAGCCAAGAGCTCTTGACTTTAAGCACATTCTTAACATCAGCATATTAACTGTCACATTCAGGCTAATAGGCTTAACATCTGTTTGAGATCTTTGTCAAACAAGTCCCAAGCCTCCCAATTTTAAAAAATTGATGTAAATGGAAACTTTCACTTTAGTGGCACCGGAAAGAAAATAATGCTGCTTCATCATCATCATAATATGAACATTCAGTGTTACGGTTTTACTCCCAAATATCTTTATCTGTGATAAGTGCCTCTTCTTGTAATAAAAGATACTGAGCAAAAAGTAGTTTAACAGAGATTTTGAAGTCTTGATTTGCAACAGTTAGTCCATTCTGAACCTTCATTTTATTTCCTTTTGTATTATAAGGGCACACAATTGTTGTAGCTTTCATCATGAGCTCAAGCATTACATTTTAGCAGACTGAGCTTAAGTGCATGCAGATGGGTGTAACATCAAATTTTTTTTTAAAGGAAATTACAAAGCCAACTGTAAGCAAATTAATGCAAAACCAAGAGGGCATTTTTTCATGATCTTGGGTATTTCTGAGCAAAGTTTCAAAAGACCTCAGGTTCCTCCCAGGAATCTAGATGAAACAGTTACAGGTTTTGAATATATTTTAATTCTGACTTTTAAATTACATTAGGGTGAATCACATTATCAATGCAAGGGAGATCATAAAAGATAACATACAGCTGATGTGATCTATTTTTATGAAGAATTTTAGAATCACATCCCTCATTAATTATGACTTTTTTAATGGAAGGAGATAAAACAATCTACCCAGCATTTAGACAAGAGTGTCATCCTTTTCCTCCCTCTTAATCCAAAACAACTCTGCAGGATTTAGAGTTTCTGAGAAAACAATGGTGATAGATTTTCTCTATATACCCTTATTTTTTTTTCTGCTTTTATACAGTGGTTGAAATTCTCTGTGGATTTGATCTTTGCTCATTGTTGACCGAAGGGTTATTTCTACCTTTCTCAGTGGCACTGGGTCAGAGCTCACTGCTCAAGGGAGCGTGTCTCCGTAGGTCACAAGTCCCTTTCAGCGTCAGAGAAACTGAATGCACTCTTGAAGACTGGGTCCACCAAAGTGCTTCTATATTCAAGCTGTCTTTCAGTGGTTATGGTATTTCTGACTTCTTACTCTTTGCTTGTGAAACTAGGAGATAGCGTTCATTTGCTTCCTTGTTTGCATGTATGAGGAAGTGAGAGAAAAAAATATCTTTTAAGAGTGAATGCCACATGAGATAATTCCATATGCCTGCCTGATTTGGCATTTTCAACTCAATTTCTCAGTTTCTCCTGATGAATAACCCAGCTCTTCCCAGTAATATGCACTGTTTAAGTGCTGGACATATGCTACAATAATAACAATTACAAATAATTACTCTAATGGGGTGAACAAATAACACCAATCAGTTGGTGTGATGATGTTTCCATGACAAACTCCAGCTTTATGGAGTTGTTCATTTTTAAGACTAAAAGCTTTCTGATATCCTTTGTCAGGCAACAGCGTGACTTGACCACCTCAAAATCTCTCCTGCTAGAGGCATATAGTTGTGGACTGTGCTCCTCCTTAAGTCAAAATTTCAATCAACACCTACTGCAGAACTAAGTTTAGGCTTAACTGTAAAGATTTAGTTATAACAAAGCAGATTTCTTGATGAATACTTATGAAATAATTTCATTGCCTATTTCCTGAGGAAACTTTAAAAGAACAGAACTGTTGGTGTGCACATGTACGTTGTCAGATATTGTCAAATCAAACCCTGGCTCAGAATACCACTTCAGCCTGTTGTTAACTCCAGGCTTATTAGCCTCAGTCATCAAATACAATGGACTTATAGTCATGTCTAAACTTAAGCTTAAGTAACATTCAGAATAGAAATGGTTTACTGAACTGAGAGTTAAACTGAGGCATGCTCTTGTTCAGCCACAGAGGACAGAGCTGCTTGCTGAAGGAATACGTAGGTCTGTGCAAGAGACTGAAATATTTGGTGTCATAATAGTAATTCTGGGATTGAATATCTCTGAACCTAATTCTCAGCACTTTTGCATTAAGCTGTTCCTCCCAACACTGTAATAGCTATTACAGTAATACTGAGCAAAAGAAATTAATTAGTGTGATTTTAAAAAGCTTTACATGTGTTTAAAATTTAAACCATATCACACTGGTGATACTAGTAATTTTGAAGGCACTTTGTGCTTCTCACTCTTCCCCTGCTAAGACCAACAGTTCAATCGACCAGCTATTTTTTTTTATTTTTTTTTTGCATTTTGTGTGTGATTTTCTTCATTTCTGCACCATATCTTTACTGTAGAGAGGAAGAAATTCAAGAATCATGCAGCAGAGCATCAATAAACTTTAAGTCTACTGAAACAAAATCCACAGGTCCTCTGAAATAACGGGTATCAATGAGTTTATGATGATTCATATATCTGCACCATATTCTGTCAGAAGGGATGGATGCTCTTCATCCACTCTGGTATAAAAATTAGACCCATAAATACAAAATCTGGGCTTACCCCACAATTTACTGCCACACTTTCCGTTCTGCAGCTGACCCACGATAACCCCTTGCTGGCAGACAGGGAGAGGAAGCTGGAGACAGCAACGATCCAGAAGTCTTCCAGACCTCATGAGCAGTGTTTCCATGACCAAAGACTTTCAGAGAGAGATAGATCAGTGCTTTGTTAAATTAGGGACTTAAAACAGGAAAATGACTAGGGAAGTCACAAGTCAAAAGGATGGTGACTATTTTTGTAAAACTCCTAACTGGGTCACCAAACACGATCACCAAGTGACCAGAGTTCTTTCCTGGATATTAACTCACCAAGATGTTTCTCTATGCACATTTAATGCTTCTTGTAGCCCATTAATAGTTTTCTCCAAGACTAACCCTATCAGCCATTAACACACTCGGTCGGAGTTGGAGGCTGGGCTGTAAAAAAGCACCTTCACAATGTTGTACAGTTGTTCCTCCTGCCCTATGTCTCTGTAACAGGTAGTTCAGTGCAGCCGCTAGAGCTTACAACTTTCTCATTTGCTTGGATAGCTTCTTTACTGATGTCTAAGCAGAAGTGATAACACTGCTACAGTGTGTCAGTCATGAACATATTGGAAACGGAGGAAGAGACAGACTTAAAATGCCCCAATGAAATAACAACAATATGAACATTCTTATCGCCTTTTGACAAAAGGCTATAGTAGTTCAGAAATGAAGAGGATCTTACAGCTCCATTGATTCAGTACCTCAACGGAGTTATGCTAGTATATATGGTGTCTTGGAGTATTAAATAAAGGAATCAGACTGGTAACTTCTAGGTAAGTAGCGATAGTTAGGTCAGAGAATGGAATTCTCTATGTACTTCAGCAAGTCAAAATTTTACCCAGTTGATACACACTGCATAAAGTACCATTTTTTTAAAGATTTTTTTTTTTTCAAACTCAAATTTCAAAATATTTGACAAGTTCCCAAACCTGCTGGTAAAAATCCCTAAGTCATGAGCCAGTCGGATAAAAATCTGTTCATTGTAAAAAGGGAAGGGGGTAGGGTGGGGAAGGAAAGGTTTGTTGATAAGTTTGCTACACTATTAAAACATTTAACCACAGCCTGGAGCTCAAATCAGCATTCATGTGAAGTTCCTATTTATCAGAGTATATGAAAAGTATTCAGCAAAAATATATATTGTTTTTGGAGACGCACCCCAGTAATTAAGGTGTAAGACTAGATCCATTTGTCAGGAATACAGAAATGAGAGTGGTAAAAACAGTCCAAAACTATGCTTTGTCCCATTTAAAGTTTCTTGAAAATATACTCCTATTTGAAAATAAGCAATAAAATAACACAGGAGAAAATGTAGGAGGGAGAAATCACAAAGGCATTTATCAAGACGAATCTAGGACCACATTGACTTGTCTAAATCTATATAAAGAAAACGGCCTGCAAGTCACTCTGAAAGTGATGGGAACCCATGCTTCAAACACATGTCTTGAAAGAATGTCGGAAATCTCGTTCCTCTTTTGGCTGCAGTTACAGATGCTTTCTCCAGACAGTGGCCTCACTAGTTTCAATTGTCTGGAGTACTCAAAAATACATTTTCCCCCGGAAGATAGTCTGCATATGCTTACAATAAACATTAACGAAATCAAATGACTTTCACTCCAGGATAAATACTTTCAAGTAAGTCTGTTAGAGACACTTATAGTAAATTGCTATTAATTAGTTTTCCCAATCTACTTAGGTTGTACTAATGAACACAATCACTTCTAACATATTTATACGCAGGACAAATTCTGCCTGCCTCTATACGCCTGTGAAAGGCCCAAGGTAAAATGGAGAAATTCTGCTGCAGGAACACCTGGGAGCTGCTTTAGGACAGGTGAACGATGCTGCTGGTTTTCTGTGTCTCTGAACTGTGCTGGAGGAGCAACAACCAGGAGAAGCTACGAGCAGGAGAAGCTGCCTGCTCCCACTGCCGGACAGCCGCCCCACCGCCGGGGCTCGCGCATGCCAAATTCTGTAGCTTTTCTGGCCACAAAAATATATACGTTACATAACATGGAAACTCTCAGCTCTGCAAAGCCAATGAAACCACATTTTCCTGAAATCGTTACTTCCCCTTTTTGCATGCTACCCACTTGTAATGGCTTGTTGTAAATTATGAGATAGTATCTCTAGAGATAGGAACTCCTTTTTTTACGCTTGTGAACATAACCCGACACTAAGAGGTCCCCAGATCTGACTGGAAATTTCAGGGCATTACTGGAAGGACAGCAGTCATACTAATACCTCTCAGCTCCCTTCTGATAAGTCCAAATAAGGAACAGAAGTAAGACTTATAATTATGTCTATACCACAATTTAAGAACAATAATGTTACCTTCAGCAATTTGACGTTGGTTACTGGAAAATCCCTAGATAGAGCAGAGAAAAGCACTGGGCAATTTGCTTCACCAAGTCCTAAATAGTACTGAAATGCAATCCAATTATTTTGAGAAATTATCTGCTCTATTTTTGTGTAATTTTTCTTAACAGCTCTGAATACCTAAAGAAGTACTGCAGCAGACCATAGGGCCTAGATCTAGCTGAGAAACCTGCATGCATCACATAAAGCATATGATTCCACAACTCATTAAGTCTAATTTATGGCATATGTAATTAAGCACCTTTGAATTGAACCCAGGTCTCTAGAGATAATAACACTTAGAACTTATATAGGGCTTTTCATCTTCAAAGTGCTTTACAAACATTAACTAATTAACAACATAATAAGACATGAAAGGCCAATGTACTTACCCATAGAGCTGCATAGCCTCTGTATAATTCAGATTTTGATTTTTTCAACATAAGATCCAATCTGGGTGCCCAGGGAGGATTTACTTGTGGTCCCCTTCACAATCAGAATACATGACTTTGTAGATATCATATATCTGAATTCCCAGAGTACTTCCCTTCTCTGCTGTTTATTGCTAAGTCAGAAGAAACAGCTCTCAAAAGCGAAGGAAGGTATGGAAAAGAGCAGCGCATGGCAGTCTGAGGGTGTTTGAGTTGCCTTGGCTTTGGAGCCAGAGTAATGGGGTCTAATGCAGGAAGGGCTTCCCAGAGAATTCACCGCACAAGATTTCTGGTACCACCTAAGTCCATAACCTTCCCAAGGTAAATCTAATAATAATTACACAAAGTCTCTAGGGACTGGCTAAACTATCAGGGAAAAGACCTTATTTCAGCTCAAATACATTTTCCTGGTAAAACCAACAATGTTCTCTTGCTTCTCTCTGCTTGTCTGAAAAGTCTGAAGTATCTAGCCAGTTTGTTTGTTAGTTGTGGTTGGTTTTTTTTATCACTTGGTCTAATTTACACACAAGCCTCTTGAGACAATGTACATTTGCCTTATTATCTCAATTGATTTTTCTTGGCGATAGTAATGTTGCAGATGTTATATCAGGTTACTTGAATCCCTCCTGAACATTACTCATACAGAAAGATGAAGGATAAAACAAAAAGGGAGCAAATAACATGGACAGTTTTAGTGACCAGTCCTTCAGACATCAGCCTGTGTCACTGATTGTTTTCATGAGCTCAGAATGTTGACCATTGTCTGTGCATACGCTGTGTTTAAGCATCACCTGTCCACCAGTTAAAAAGATAATGGACATCATGGCAGTATCACTTGTCTCTCTCCAGACAATGTACACCTCTGTCCCCGTGGGGATTCTAGTGTGTACCAAAAATTGAGAATTTGGAGACTAGTGGAAAAATATACCAAGCATATAAGAAAGAACTATGCATGTGTACCTCCCTAACTCTGCACATTAAAAAAACCAGAAAAGAATGCAAATGACTCAGCGGTAGTGGCACAGGTGGACCCCATGAGAAATTAAAGAAAACTAGACACACCATGGACCAGAAAACAAAATGTGTGTGGAAGCAGTAGGTTTTTTTGCTTCCCCACAGACAAGCAGTCCAGAGTAAATCCTGAAAGGTAACAATCTCATAGTGGTAATGCCTACAAGAGATCCTACGATAAACATAGGGTCTAATCAAAAGCATTACAATTTTTAAATGCAAATGTAGAATAGAACTGTCAAAATGTTTTATCCCTAAAGTGTGAATGCTAACCTTCCCATACTTATTATATAGCAGTACATTTCAATTTGCCTGGAGCAGAGTTGAATAAAGCAAGCGTCACAAACACAATTAAATGGATATTTGAAAGTACTGCTCTTCACAATAACTGTGTGTCTGAGCAAAGCTTCAAATGTTGATCAATTGATTACCAAAATCAAAGAATACATTTCCCAAATGAGCTTCTACAAAGCACTCAACAGCACCAGAGAAAACAGCAGAAAGCTCCACAGAACAGCAGTCTTCTCTAAAACATTTACAAATGCAACTTTTGACTGCTTTCCTGGTTTGTAGCATAGATTTGCACAGATCTAGAGCGAAGAATAAAGCACTTCTGATAAATCAATGATTTGAATCAGTTTCAGCATGGCAAATTCAGTTAAACAAAGACAGAAAACAGTTTGAAATGATCCAAAGGTATACTTTAAACCTTATGGCATATCACAGTCTCTTTGGTACAGTTGCTCAAATGACTTTCGAACCTTTAATAAACAAAATTAGTGCAAAATATATAAAACGGTCTCTAATTGCAAACCATGTGTAAACATTCTTATTTCATAAGGCATAGCTCTTGATTTTTTTTTTTCCTTAGAAATAAGACAGATGTATTCACACTTATCCACCCTTTTAAAATTCTCTTTCTTCACAACATTGCCTGTAAGAGTACTACTGTACCATAAGGATATGTAAAGGTAAGATGCTCGGCCTGTTTTTGAGCATGTCTCAGGCAGTTACTATTTGCTCAGCAGAGGCCTCTCTTGAGCCAACCACCGTTCACAAGAGCACTCATGGGTATTCTCCAGCTCCTCCCCATGCTGGCACAGCTGTTATTGAGAATGACTAAATATTAACAATAACTACTAGTGTTCTGTCCATTTGCCATCTCCAGTGAGTTGGTTTCTGCTGCTGTCGTGATGCTGTACTCCTATTGTTTCCTTTTTCATAAATGGGTTCCTCTGTCAGTCAGCTTTGGAGAATAACTGCCCACCAAATACACCCGGTTTTCATTTAGTGACTGTAACCTGAAAAAACAGGATGAAAAAAGGAAAACTAACTTTCAACCCGAAATGAACCTATTACTTACATGAGCTTTCTTACATTTTATCCTCCTTCTAAAGGCAAGTTTTCTTGTACCACCTCTTGCAGTAGCCTCATCTTGTTGTGCTGTGCTGTCCTCACCATGATAAAGCCTGAACTGGGGCACAGATGCTGCAACACGCTCCCACTACAGAGGAAAATTCAGAGCTGTTCATGAGCAAGCAAGCTCTCAGCACCCTTGCTTTTACTCCCCCATCTCAGTGAGAGGCACCTGTCCTGAAGAACATGATGGGATTTTGACCCTGTCCTGTGACTGCTGTCCTAGTCTGGCAATTTTAAGGGAAAAGCCTGAAGGACCAAACCCTTTTTGTTGATTTAAATGAAAAGTTTGCTCAGCAACAACTTAAAATACCATTTGAAAAGCCTCTACCTTCAGAGCTTCTGACATTTGATGTTGAGGTTCTGACTCTATCAGGATGCAGATTTTATAGCCCTTAATATTTCCCATAAGCCATTGCTTCATTAAAGGGAAAAAACGGCAACAACTCACACCACATCACACACACAGTAATTCTTAAGAGTAACAGAATTTACACTGACCTGCAGAACTTTTCCCTTTTCTACACAAACACCTTTCTGGAGCATGCCTCTATGCTGAAATCCTCTTGTGTAAGCAGAGAGCACTCCAGGACTTACTGCATCTTAAGCAAGTGAACAAATATTTAGCCTTATAACAGGCAGTTGACTCTCCACCTGTACTTTTCATCTTTGATCTGGAAAAGAAGCATGGTTGAAGGAACTGGGGGGGGGGG
>NW_009592973.1:13228-99712 GCF_000690535.1 Cariama cristata | reverse complement strand
GGGGGGGAGAAAAAAAATGAGAAAAGGACAGAAATGGTGACTGGTCAATGTTGACAGAGGAGCTAGAAACATGGGAGATCATCAATTTATAGGGAAAGGATATTTTCATTCTCCTTACATTTTTGCAGAAAATTTCAGCTGAGCCGCATTTCACTTTAACAAAGCAGGATTTAACCCCTGTTGCTCTGTGCATTGCAGTAAGGAGGACTTTCAGCAATTACACAGATAACACAGGAAACTTCCCACCATTCTGTATGTCCTCAGCGTGCCAAGGGGGATGCCACCATTTCTGTCTCTCACTGGTATCTGCAGTTTCCCCAGACACTCATCAGGAACACCCACTCTTTCTGCAGCAGCTGGGTGGGATAAGGAACAGGTTACTCTACTCTGTCCTCCCTTTGCCAGCTGATGAAGTACCTTGGGCGGTCAAGTAGGGACATTTTCCTTCCAGTACTGTTATTCCCATACTGTACATGGCCCTGCCTTCCCCTCCTTTTGATCCTGCACTACTGTACCATATCATCCTTCAGTATCTCAGTCATTGGGAGGAAACAGCAGCAATTCTGGCTCTGGATCTTGTTTTTATATAGGTCTGCTAATCACCTGAATACCCATAGTCTTACAACAGGTGATTTAATGGTATTGTTAATTCCATTTTAAATCTGCAGAACTGAGGCATACAGTAATTGCTTGGACAGGAGGCTGGGCACCAAACCCAGATTTCCTGTTAAACTCTTCAATGTTCATTTTCTGACACTTCAATTTTTTCCATTTTGCTCTGAAGTATTTGCATAACAAGTACAAAAAAGGTATCAGAGCCAAAAACAAGTCGATGAAAGCAATTAAATGGAAGTATTTAAACAGATAATGGTGTGTCTTCTTCCATATGACTGTCATTCTGTGCAATAACACAAGATGAGGTTCTTCCTGTGCTAGCAAATAGCTGTAACTCTGCAAAGAGTTACTGAAGGGCTAATATCGATCGGACAAGATGGAACATGTTACTGAGGCAATTGGTCAGGCTAAAGCAGTGATGGCAGCATGTGGGATATTATGGATGGTTAAAGTAGTTAAGGATATCTATCTTTCTCTCTATCTACCTGTTTTCCAAGATGTCTATCATCATTGAACTAGCTACCAAGGAACAATGGCAGCACTTAATCATCAATAGATAAATTCTGTTTATGCCATTAATTGGGGACGGGGTCAGATTTTCCTTGTTTGTACCTTCGCTGCTCTTTTTTTTTCCTCCAGAGCTGTGAGACAGTAGCATTTTCTCACAGCCTGTATGTGTTGTTTTGGGACTTGTGTCAGTGGCAACAGCATAGCTCTGTGCTTCTGCCAGAGCTTATTCAATTGAGCTCCACTCCAGGAAAACAAAATAGCCAACTGATGAGAGTTGTTATAAAATTTCAAACCCAGCACCTTTTCATAATATCTGGAATATGATTTGGAAGCATCAGCAGTGCGACCAGTCCCTGCACCTGCTCCTTCACCTGCTGTCAGAAGTAGCTGAATAGCAATTTTCCAAGCAATACCTGCTGTAAACCCACAACTTCCATGGCTGTATTTTCTCTATAGTTAGTATTCAGCAAAGAGACTGCGACAGTGCAGAGCTGTGTGTTTGCTGGTATTTTTCTTGTTCAAAGCTTTTAAGAACACTTTACTGAAGCATATAATGCTGCCTTGAAATTGGCCTCAAAACCACGTTTTGAGAAGAAGAAACACAGGCACTTGGCTGGGGGTTTTTGCCCTGTGCCATGGCTTGCTTGAGTCAGAAAAGCAGCCAATCTCCCCCTTCCAAATCTCCTTTCAGCTCAATTCTTGTCAGTCTGTCTCTGATCATGAGATTCCTATCTATTAGAACAATTTCTCACTTAGTTTTTCTTTCTAATTTCTACATTGCTAGTTATGAGATCTGCCATATAGATTTCCTCCTTGCACTCTAAGATTTAGTCTTTTACGTGGTTTTAAGCTCTTAGGAGTATTCATTTATCGTTACAGAGTCTTACATTAAAGACAGTCTGCGAGGGGTAACGTTAAGAGTAATGGTGCCCTCCTGATTTTATCTGAAGTATTCCAAAAGGAGAGTTAGGTAGTCTAAATTAGGCAATGGAGTTTTTGCCTTGACATTTGGGAGGTTACCTTTTGCCTGTGACCGTCAGCGTCTCAGAAGAGGAGATGGCATTTGGAGTAATCCAAAACTCCTGCAGAGTTACATTACTGTGGCAGCCAGACTGGAGTAAATCTAGGCTGAAGATCTATTGGTTCAATTACTGCTTGGGGTCAGGACATGCCATAAATTATTAGATATGCAAATGGAAAACTCTGACTCTCGATGAAAGAAAGATGGATGGATTTCTTAAATACTTATAATCAGTGCTAAGACTATAGACTGATGTATAGTCATTTGCTTGTAAAAGATTTCTGTTCTTAAATTTTACCTGTGTGCAGCTAAAAATAAATTATTTTTTGTTTTACGTGTGTGTAATAAACTTAAGAAGTCATTTGAAGGTCTGTTTTGAACTGCTTCTACAACACCCTTTAATTTTTAGAAACAGGTTCAGGAAGAAGTTCAGAAGATGCTAATTCTCATTCTGTTCTCACTGACCATAGTGTAAATCTGCAACACTGCTGTATATTCAGTGAAGACCCACTGATAGTGCATTAGGTAGGAGGATCAATTCCTTTGCTTTATGGAGGTAGGGTGTGCAAAGAATGCCACAAAACTAACTCATGTTTGTGCATTTGCTGCAGAGTGAATGAATGCTGGTACAAGATAACATGACCTTATCATAACATGAGCTCTGTGGTGCTTAAAAAGATTTTTGTGGATAGAAAATTAAGATGTAATTAAGATATTACTCTATCACGCCTGTTTTTGCTGTTCCTTAAATGCATCATTTATAGTCTTAATTCTCAGTGTGATTAAAGTTGGAAGAATTCGACCTCTACTTTTGTCACGGAAAAAGTCTCTTACAACTATAAAAACTTGTTGAATTTCTCTTGCGGATTATCTCTTTTGGGAAAGGAGTTTTTACTACGTGTAAGACAAAATGATTATGAGCGTTGAGAATAACGTGAGCGATTCAACGCCACCTGCTGCTGCAAGGGGAAACGTATTCCCAGATGCACCTTGACTGAGCAGAAACAGATGCAGAACCACAGGAAAACTTGTTCTGCTTGATAGTAAGTTTAGTTTGCAGAAATATATCACAACGCACAAGGGAATATACTTTCCCAAAACTGATGCTAACTTTTTCCAAGCAGTCTGTGAAAGCCAACAGAGCTTCTAAAGGATATACAGCATTCCTCCCCGGGATGGTGGCTTCTAAACAGTTTCCACTTTTGTCACTCTAGATAGAACATTTTTCAAAACTACTACAGGCTTTCTCAAGGCTCCTGTTCACTGCCTAAACATAAATCTCATGGCCACTGCCCTTATTGTTGTTATTATTATTTATTATTTTAATAAGAGTTTACATGGTGGGGGATGACAACTATGCAGTAAATTGACAGTTACTTAGGTATTGTCCAAGTAGAGGTCAGAAATTAGTTCATATCATGCAGTTTCTGTAAGAGAAAAAATATTAGGAAATACTTTTTAGCTCGGTATAATATACACTACTTTAAGGTAAAAATATTTTTTGTATATGCACATATAGAGCCACCAGAAGCAACTGAATAAAACCGATTTCCTCAAACTTGCAGATAAGACATTTCAGCTCGCCACTTGTACCTTTGAAGTTCATGAAAGCCAGCGATGTTGTGTGGGTAAGAGTGGTGTCTGTGGTGTCTGAACTGTGATTATTTCATTCTAGCCTGACACCAACATAATTTGGAAACAACTCCTTAAAGCCAATGAAACTGTACATGGAGAAGCATATAAATGAGATCAAAGAATCAGAATTTAAATCTTTTCCTATGCAATTCTGACAGTCATTTTAAGTTTGTGAGGAGACTACAAGAAACAAACCAATATGCATAATTCATAATTTCTGTGTGGAAACACTAATAATGATGAAAAGGAGTATAATTTCTGAAGTCTTTTAAAGATGTTCCATTTCAAATTTTATCTGTGTTTTTTAATATTAATTTTGAACTTATGAGTTCTGCTCTAAATCAATCATGAAACTCAAAATTCAACCAACTCTACATTAACCAGACAATGTAGTCCAAAGTGGATGGAATTTGAGACAAACAGCAGAAACACAGCAGAAAAACAAGCAAGCGACAAGCAGTAATCAATATCATCTCTCAGTTTATGTTGTAAAAAAAAAAAAAAAAAATTAAAAAATCCTGTATGTGCATGACATAATTTGTAAAAAAGCAACCAAGCAAAAATCCACCTCGGGGAAGCGAAGAACTGCATAAACTGTATTTCTGCTTGACTTCTAGACAAAAACTAAGTGTAAATTCTGCTTAACGCTGTTCAAATCTTTGGTGTTCTAATGAGCATGGTCACTTGGAATCGACTTTGGGTCTGTTTCTGTAGGTTGGCAGGTTTTAGGAGAGAATAATGCTAATTTCACAGAAACATTGCTTTAAAACTTACAAGAAAGATGCTGTAGAAGTTTAGCAGCATATTGGTATATTCTTTAATATTCTTTATTTCTATACCCCCAGCTCCCTCTTGTGCCACTCATTTAATAAATATAAATTAAGTCTACTATATATAACTGCTATTTTGCAACATAACAATTCAGTGCAAGAAAATAAAAGCATATCTTTCAGTAGTCATAATAATCTGTGGCAAAAAAAAGCTCGCCACTAAATCTTATGAATTTGCATAACAATGTGGTTTATTGTTCAGCGGGTAAATATTTTTAAATTTTATCATTATTTTATTTCCATGAAATGGTACAACGGGTCCATTCTCCCAACTTTTGTCTCATTCTTGTATAGAGATTTTTTTAGATTGTGCTCATTAAAGGGAATTTTTTACAGCTAACTCAAAGTACACTTTATCATCTGGCCCCCTCTCCTCAGTTTGCTTATAGCCAATGACAAAGTAATTATAATATATTGAATGCACTGTCACTTCTTTTATTGCTTGTTTCTTTACTGCCTTCCCAGAAAGTTTGTAGTTAAAACAATTTTTACAGCTTTAAAGAAATGAAGCGAATTCATATTTCTAGAACTTCAGCCAGAGGTAACTAGATTTTCAGCAGTTAAATTTTCATTAAAATTTACAAAAGACCTCTGCCTTCACTGATTTATTGTTGCATTAGGTAAAACTACACAGAGTGTATAAAATACTGTGTTACTCCACTTGTAGTCTGATCTAACATGTTATCAGTGATTGCAAGTACATTTTATAACCCCAGCTGCTGAATCGAAAAAAAGGTGATACAAGCATCAATCTCCAGGATAAAATCAGAGCACTTTCTACCACAGTTTGACCTTAGCGATGCCTTTGGATAGTCTTACTTGTCTAAGTCCTTGCAACAATTACCAAGGGACGGTTAGAAAATGCAGCTTTAATGGTGCAGACTGGAATTACTAGGAGCATCAAAGACACTAACCCCAGAGATTTCCAAGCACGGGAGGAATTTGAGGAAACTCAGATGCCACTGCAGGAATGAAACAGAACAGGGCTGCAGACACCAGCCAGATTTTATTTGTGCTCTTCATTGTCTGCATCCCTGAACTCTGCAGCATCATTAGCAAATACAAAAAACTATAAATAAAAATAGAGCTACAGATAACTAGACCTCAAGATACAGTTGACTCCAGCTATAGCTGCCAAATCTTATTTATAGCATGAGGAGACACAGTTAATTACAGGTCACAAAACTGTTAATTTCTGTCATAATACAATTTATAGTCTAAGAATGAAAAAACTTATTTTTGGATTGAAATGGTTTCTCCTAATAGAACTCTGTTAATTTGAAATCCCTTCTCATGTTTGTAGATTACAGAATAGGCAATGAAAGGATAAGTGTGCCTTATCAATCTATTTCACGGTCCTAAATATAATAATGTTAAAATTCAAATAATAAAACCAATCCATTTTTGGCAAAGCAAAGTACTGAAGGTAAAAAAGAATTAGAGAATATGATCATAAAAGACTATTTTGAGCAATGGCAGGTGTAGCTGCTTATAATTAACATTAAATAATTTTTTATTTAGTACAACACTGCTTTTTTTAAATGTTCAGTCCTGGTGACCCAGAAAGTGAATAAAAAATACACCTTACGAACAAACCTAACTGCTCCCCCAAGGAAAGAATCACCAACCGTTTCAACTATTCTAAAGTACATTGGATAGTTATTAAGATAAACATTATGTGAAGGATGGAGTTAATTATATTACATATAATCAGACACTGGTCACTCCACAAGTAGTAATTTATTTTTGCCTAATTTGCATTTAACTTCAAAGGTATTTCAGGAAATGTAAAAGTAACATGATCTGAGCAGTTACAAAGATGATACGCATTTAACTTCAAAACTATGTTTAAAGCTCTTAAAAATAAATTATGTACAATTTCAGGAAATAACACACCATTCTCACACAATCTGTAAGTGTTGCTGCAAAAATGGTAAATCCATTTTTGGAGGGGAAATATTACAATTTAGGGCAACGGTATTCATCTGGCAGGTCTTATAGAGATACAAGAACACAGTAGGGTAATTTGCATTGATATGCTAATCTAAATTTATATATAGAGTGTAGTCAGTTAAAAAGGTCATAAAACTGTAATTTTATATGGAAAATTAGCAGATTGGTTTGAATTAATATCCAACTCCTACTGCAGATCAGACAGTCTCTTCAGTAAAATGGGAAGGGCTGCAGCCTTCTACAGCTTGTGTTCATCACAACTTTTTTTTTTTTTTTTTTTGAGGGGGGAACTTCTTGTGAGTTCGAGTCCTTAGTATGGGTTTATAATCCCTATGTATACGTACATATCTAAAATTCCAGCATCTAGGTCAGTACTGGGCTTTCTAAATCCTTAACAAACATCTTTTTGTATCCCTTCATGTCAGATTTAATTGTCCATGGTGAAAGGAAGCCCTAATCAGAATGCAGGAGAAGTACTCTAAGACATGTATCTTTCCAACTTGAACTATCCTATGACCCTGTGAAAGCATATAAGGGAATAAGCAAGTTTTCACCTTATTTGAAACACCAAAACAAATTAAATAATTTAGAATTCTCCTTCTTAACTATTGTATGGCTTTTATACAACAGCTGTATAACAGCAAGGTGCAATGAGGCACACTGAGGAAACAGCTCAGTTCACAAATACCTCTTTCCTTTCAGGATGGCCTCCTGGCCCTGGAGGACGATATCTGAGACATAGTATTAAAAAATCATACACTGCATTTACCAAATGATTTTACAACCTATCAAAAAAGATCTGTTTTCTATTTTGCGTTTCATGATTTCGCCACATATTCCTAATCTGTTCATTCTACTTAGCTGCCCACCACAGTCAGTTAGGAACATTTGTAGAGTCTAAGAGAGAAATAAATTAAGCATACAGACTTGCTGTGCACTGACTTGCACCGCTGCTTCTAAGTAGAAACCCAACGAGTTTAACTCTAGTTTTAGTAGTTTACTACACTAGTACCAAGCTCAGCTAGATACCTTACAGAAAAAGACCTAAAGCAAAGATCAAGACCAACAGTTGAAAAGCTACCTGCAGTTATCAAGTCCTTCTGGCTAACTTACATCAGGACAAACCACAACAAAGTCACAGCCCTTACTTCTTCAAAAGCTGATGTCTTCTTTGGGACTGCTTCCTTCTGGAAACCGTTCATGGTTATATGGTAAGTTGCAGTTAGGTCAGAGCTGTTTATAAGTATCTCTGTATGTCTTCCACTGGATACAAGGAGGAAAGCCTGGGCCCATTAAATTCAACAGAAGCTTTCCAATTGTTTTCAAGGATGCTCTAATGTCACCTGGAGGGAACAGTTCCATGCATGCTTCTCAGGTCCACATTTGATCTGCATAACAGATCCTTTGCAACTGACATCATTCTTAATTTGGTCTTGTGTGGCCCTATCTAAACAATGACAATGCAATTCAGACTGAATATTATTTGTTAGAAAGTCATTATCTGTCATATGAAAGTTGTTAAAAGAAATTTTATCTTCACAGATGATATATGTTTTCATCTAAAAATAACTAGAGATATTTAAGAACATTTCTGTATGTCTACACAAAATGCATTAGAATCTTGGAATAAAAGGCTTTATAAAAATGTAAATGTACTCTACAAAAATTACAGTGACAGCAGATTTTGTTTACAACAGTCTTGCAAGCACGTGGACTTACAGCACTGCATTTGTAGCAGTGGTGGTTATGCAGCCATGCTGGTTTGCACAGCTGTTCAAAGACAAACAGGAAAGCAAGGTCCTCGATCGGTGAAGCTGACAATTTCAATAAGGCTGACAATCTAACGAAAAGTGACAATGGTGTTGTTCGGTGGGCAGGAAGGGCAACGGCAAACAAGGAGAAGGGGAAAAGTGATCTTGCAAGAGCACTGTTTTGAAGGAATCCAGATGAGCACACTGTTGCAATACCTTAGGGTTAGTTTGTTTGCTTTTTAATTTTAGGAGTGCCAAATTCAAGTGTGCCCAGATATCAGCAAGCTGATGCAAAAAGGAGGAATTTTGGCTTGGAATGGATAATGACAGGGCAGAAAGAGGACAGGAAAAGCATCTGGTAGAAAATGTGTGGGTAGGAAGGACCTACAATAGCAGCATTTTCTCCAAGGTTTGGGTACATCTATAAAATATCAAAACGCCCTAAATAAAGTGCTCTTGGGCAAGTGACAGGGATGGTCAGGAATTGCAGCAGTGCAAGTGAATACCTATCTTAATGAAGTCTCATACAATTTTTGCAACAGCCTTTTAGAAAAATCATAGCACATAGTTCTTGGAGAGCCAGTTTGGCATGGCTGCTGCTTACGTAGGAAACCAGTCCTACGCTTTCCTGCAGGTCTAGGAATGAAATTATCTGCTGCAGTAAATTCAGAAGTTTAGCATTTGTTGCTACTGTGACCAAAGGTTAATGTTCCTTTGGTTGACTGAATCAAGATCACCAGTTGCAAATATTTTTGTGGTCTTACTCATACATCTGATTTCAGCAGATTTTGAGTAATCTAATTCCCTGAATGTTAAATGAAAGCCATGTATGTAAAAGACTAAGTTTTGTTACTGCAGAACAAAGCAATTTCACAAATAATTTTGTTTTGTAGCTGATTGATTGGGTCACTGAGGGTACATCCAGCCAGCACAGGCAGTTTCTGGCTGTAAACATGCTGAAGGACCATCCTCCCAGTGAAAACACAGAGGAGGAGGGAATATAGCAGTCTTGAACAAACACATGACATCGGGGCTACAGCTCCTTTTGGCACAGACGGCTGCGGGCAGCGGATCCGACAACGTGCGGTGCTGTGCAATAGCCATCCCTGATGCAGATGAACACAGAGTAAGAACGTTAAAGACTTTCAGGAAGAAGAGTGAAGGGGTTTGGTTTATTATCTTGTTTGAATCCACTTCCAAAAGCTACAGAAATTGAATACAATTTTTTTTTTTAAAGGATTTTCTAATCCAGATGCTCAATAATATCCCACAAAACTTTGCTTTACTTTAAATACTCCACAAGACTTGAATGAAGGCCTCTTTTACACATTTATCCAAAAAAAGAGAGTAAAAACCTGAAATTCTTTAAATTGATATGCTATTGTGTGGCTGTGCTCCTACTCAGAGTAATTAATTGGATAATTTAGCCATAAAACTGACCTAAACAAGGTTACCTTGTTGAAAGTTCATCTTTCTGTCAAGTTAGCAGTGAGTTAATTCAAATGATTTGAACCTGTGCTTGCAAAGTTGTGCCTGAGCAGGGTCAGGGAAAGCAGCTGCGTGGGACAGGGTGAAAGCATTAACCAGAGATGTTCCATTTGAGAGCACAGGTCTGCGAGCTTCTCACTGAACTATAAACTTGCTATGCAAATACCAAAAGAAAAAGCCCTAAACTTCTCTCCTGAAAATACGGAGTTCCAGCAGGCAAAGAATGGGAGTCACTAAGGATGAGGAGGTGCAGTGCGAGAGCCAGAAAGCGAGCCTGAAAGGTAGAGGGAGCAGGCTATTTCTCTTTGTTATCGAGTGAAATGACTCCACAAATATGACAATAAATCACTGCAGGAATCAATCTGAGTGGAGGCAACTGCTCCATGCTGATAATGCATCAATCAATATTTAATGTTTACACTTTAATTAATCTGCACGTAGGAAGCATTCTTTCAGTGACAAAAAAAGTGATGAGAAATAAAACACCTTTTATATCAAACAGCGACGAATGGCTGCCTATCTGTTAGGCTTTGATTGGGCCCTCAATTGATCATTGCAGCCTTTTTCGATTGCACCAGCGTGCAATGTCACATTTGGGTAGAACACAAACACAGTCTCTGCGAAGGAAGGAGGGGGAGCTTCTGAATCTGCTTTTGAGTGATTACAACTTAATCAGAACAAAGCAAGTCTGATAGCAAAGTATGAGTTCTTTGAAAAGACCAGACAGAAGCAAATAAAATAAAAGATTTTCAACTTCTGCATCAATGACACCTATCTGAACAGATTTTTCCCGTGTATTACAATTATTGATACTAAAGCTTCGTACAGAAAAACAATTCAGATGTGGACTGGCAAAACTGCCTTCCCTTATCAGAGCTACCAGCAGAGACTGACGATCAGTTTATTTTGTTGCTATTCTGTACGGCAGCGAAGTGCCAGGTGCTGTAGGGACACAGAAGTCACAATTCCTGCCTCAGAGTGTTTTTCCTCAGTGCTCTGTTTAACTCTTGTAAACTCTAGTTTCTTCTTCTTTTTAGAGGGCCTGATTCATTGTTCATTGATGTCAACTGAATGACTTCTATTGACTTCAGCAGGCATTGCATTAGTCCATAGATGAATGGTATTGAAAGGCATAGTGATGAAAGACAAATGAAAAGACAGTGATACTAAGACCAGTAATGTTCAATTATTCCTTTAAAAAAAGAAAACTACAGCAGTACATTCTCCATATATAGCTAAAGCTTTCCTATGCTTATTTCTAAAATAGTTGTTTGAAATGTACAGACTTTTCACATAATAAATGCAATAGTATTTATTTAAAAAATACAGAGAGCTTAGCTTTCTAGAGCTTAGCTCAATTTAAATGATGAGAGATCTGAATACAGATACAAAATTGCCATAAACTTACAGAGGGTGGAACCAAGGGAAACTTTACTGTATTTTGTATGCCACATTTAAGTTATTTTGCAAAGCCTGTCATGAAGTTAGGATCATACAAAGGACTTTATGCAAATGTCAGATCATTTTAAGCTTTTAAGTAGGCCTGCTACTAATTAAAAAGATAATTACTTTTTTTTTTTTTTCACTGAAGAACTTTCGTTGTTTTACTAGTCAGCAAATAGGAGGGTTCTACTTAGTGACAACACGTTGCTGAAATGCCTGCCCAGATTTGGAACTGCCTAGTTTACAGTGCTCTGATTGCTGGCTTAGACAATACTTGAACAAAATTTGAAATAATATCAAGTCATACACTAGAAGGAATTTGAAAATATTAATCCTCAATCCTACAAACAAGTTTTTGTTTCACTGAGACTTGATGATCTTTTTCTGTGATTCACAAAATTTTTCTAGCTATTCCAAAAGTCTAAGGCAGTCAGAAAGACACTCCTAAGACTGCTGGCATTTTTGGATACCAAGAGCAGCAGAGTATTTAAAGCATGAATGACATCAGAAGACTTCATTCATTGGTCAAAAAGTTTTGAAATATAGTAGCATACAAAAAGTGGAGGAAGTGTTCACAGAGGAAATGAAAGAAGATGAATATGACATTTAAAATGCAATAATAGAACTTCAGCTAACTTTTTACTTCTGAGGTTTACTTGTCATTCCCACTTAATTTTTTTCCACAGAGCTTTGCATGTAGATAAAACCCCAAAGATTTCATTAGCTCCATAAAAATGCAGACAATGCTTTCTCACCAAATCCATAAATAGCTTTTCAGCAGACTTTACTAACATACACACACATATATCCACACAAAGAGTTGAGTATGCAGTTTATCTTTTCCATAAAAACTTCTTCCCCCTTCTGTGCAAATCAGATGAACAAGCCAAAAAAAAAAGGGCAAAGTCAAAAGAGAGGAATGCTCTATTGTAATGCATGATCAACTACAAATATTTATAGAAAAGATGAAAACACTACCGTGTGCACATCAGGATTGCCCTAGGACAGCTTTAACATTCATAGTTAATGTTTATGGAACAAAACCAACCTAGTGAATGTGAATCTTCATTTTCCTCATGTGTACCCAAAGTATAAGTAAATTCACCAAAAAAAAAAAAAAATTACTTGCTTGATAAAATCCTGAGGGGACAATGCAAAGTACTTAAAGTTGTCACTGGCAGGCAGAAAAACTCAGTTGCATTTTCTGATGATTTTACTCTCCATTTGCATACAGCTTGCTGCACACAACTGGAATAGCAGCCCAACCTGCAAAGCCAAATCTTGGCCCCTACGAACTTCAGTTTCTTTGGAGCTCCAGAGGGCTTCATGGTTTGGTCTGCAGCAACAATTGTGACATGCAGGGAGATAGGTCCCGTACTGTGGTTTTAAAGCCCCATTAGCTGACCTTCTGAAAACACAAGTCCATAAGGTTCTTTGCTATGTAGTTGAAACATTTCAGTTAGCAAAGGATATGTTTCCCAGCCCTGGACGCTCCTATCGGGGCTACGGTGAGTTCCCAGGTCTAACCGCTGTCTCAAACTGTCCAGCCCAAGCACTAGGGCAGTCTCCTAGCATCACTTCTGGCTACAGGTTTTGGCTTAGCCCAACTACTCCCACCTTAGTTATATAGGAGCACCCAGTGAGATCTAAGAGTACCGGTCCCGATTTAGCACCAGGGCTTAGGCTACTTTTCCACCTCAGCCTTGTCACAGCTGTCTGCTGCATAAAAAGAGACTGAAATGTACTAAAAAACCCTGGAAGACTAATAATTCATTAACCTGACAAATGAAATGTAAGTCCTATCGATCAAGAGTAGAACTTCTTGGTTATAGAGGAGGCATATATTATTCTGACAGTATTTTCACAAGATAAACTGAAGTTACAAAGGCACCAACCAATTTGATTCAAATAACTGTCTCTCCTCAGAAACATCCATGATTATAGTCATCAAGCACGAGTTGGTGGGGTAGTCATACTACCCCCGTTTTTACAGATCTGGATAACTGCATAATATCAAGGAAACAGGACTGTATCACTCTCACAGCTTTTCCGACTGCTGATCCTATGGAAAATGCTAAGCAAAAGACTGATTCCTGCACCACTGAATCATGACACTGCTAAATGCCAGCATGGAAACGTGTGCCCTCACACACACACGATAATCTCTTCTCTCTTCCACCACCAGCACCGAAAAGCTCAGCGCTTATTGTATGGCTAATGAGAATAAACACACTTGCAGCTGGCTTTCCACCACCTGTAGAAGGTGAAAGCCGGCCAAAACCCTACAAGACTCTCCAGTTGCAATGAACTGATGGAAACCAAGAGTGTGGCTCAGATTCAAGCCCTGGACTAGTTATAGCAGTACAATACTGGTGCCAATAGACCCACTTAAGAGTGGAGGGCTCAGAGCAAGAGGCAGACTCTGGTATTCTGTGATAGTAAAATATATTACGGCAGGCATCAATTTACCTTGGTTAGTTACGGTTTTAGTTATGCTGTATTTTGGTGCCCAGGGGCCTAATTTATAATTCTAATAATAAAATGTATTATGAAGTATAAGCCAAGCACATGCAGGTTCTAATTCTGTTACCTCTCAAAAGAAAAGAGCTAAGCTGTTAAGCTCCAGGTTCTTTCAACATTTCCTATTTGCAACAAACACAAAAATCTGAAATCAGCAATGTACTGCTGCAAGACTTGTACAAAGTTCAGGTAGAGCAAGTTAAATGCTTGTCTTTTTGTTGTGGTTTTGTTTGGGATTGTTTTTCTTTTTGTGTTTTTTTTTTTTTAAGTCCCCAAATGATGTTTCTGGTACCTCAGTATCCCAACAGTCACAATGCCTGGTTTTACATGTAAACTGAAGTTACAGAGAAGCAAACCTCCCTGCCTCAGAAAAACTACCATCCCTAAGCTTGCAGAGTAGTAGTACTACCTACATTCTTAAAGAGAGAATGTGCAGGTCAGCTGAGGGATCTCCCCAGTCCCTAAGGATGGAGAAAATCCTATTCCATCTAGGAGAGAGGCTCTAAGCCTGGTTTGGTTGTAGAAGTTAACAGAACAGCCGAGCTGTTAATGTTATACTATATTTACCCGTGTTTGTACATAAGAACTGAGGGAGAATGTTCCATTATTTCCTTACCTCTCGGCTGGAGGACACGGCACCCCATGCCAGGTCCGGGGGGGGCGGCCGGTCCCAGCTCTCTCGGTCCCCTTGCTGAAGGCACTTATTAGGACACATATAGTACAGCAGAAAAACAATTTGTATGTGTGTGGGACCAAGGTAATGTTAACAGAAAACTATGTTTAACGACTCAGATTGTCACTAACTTATTTAAAAAAATACGATATCAAAGAGCAAGACTAGCAACTGTATCATTAATAGTTTTTACAATACATAGTAATTATGCTATAAACATAAGTTTTAATAAAAAAAATTCACTGCAGTCATTTTCACTTTAGTTTCCACTGATTAATGTTAATATTGACAACAAGGTAATAATTGTTCATTAACAATTCTTATTGTTAATAAGAATACAGCTACCAAACAGAACAACATGGTCCTTAATCTCATGAAATTGTTCTTTACTCACATGAGCAGTCAGTCTCACTGATGTCAGTGGCCCAAATTCTGCAGCCCTTAATCACATCCCATTACCTTCAGGAGGAGTTGTTCTCAATTTAGGATCAAAGACCATAGTTTGCTGGGTCCACCCTTTCAAGGGAGGATTGGGCCCAGACTTTTATTAAGGGGTTTGGTGGCTTACAAAGAGGTGATTAAGATCTTCCTTTGAAAAAAACACAAAATGTAGAGTTCTTCTTTTGGATTATAACAGCACAGATAGCTGTAGCTTGTGGATTTCAGAGTATTAACTGCTAATCCACAAGTGAACGGAAAGGTTTTTGTTTGTTTGTTTTGCTATTACAGTATCTAGTTAAACTTGCCAACCTTCAGTTCTCAGTAAGTCACATTTAAGTTTCTTAGCAAAGTATTTTATCACATCTCTGTGAATATGTCCAAGAGTTTGAGAGATTTCCTGGTTATATGCAAGACCTAGAGTAGGGGGGTTTTTTTTGGTTGGTTTGGTTTTATTTAATAAAAAGTTTGCACTTACTCTTGAGAACTCAAATCATGAAGTTTTGGAAACTAACCCACAATATAAAAGTTTCTATTTTCCTTAAGTGATATTCAAGGATTGCTGTTTGTCAGTGACAAACAGAAAGTACTTAGTATAATTATTATAGCACCTCAGTAAAAATCAGATTCTAGCCGCAGGTGATTGCAGCTATAAAGTTTCCAGAATAGGAACAATGAGCCCTATGAAACTAATGAAAAAAATCGCCAACTTCCTCACTCCAAAGTCTGATTTTTACAAGGACTCCATTTCTTCCTGGTTGCCAAAAATGAATGTTTTATTTGAATCTAGCTTAAGTCTCCAGGAAAACAATTTTAATGTAAAATTGAATAATGTTGCACCAATGACAGGATAATTAAGTGGTTTCAAAACTGAGCAATATTTAGGTGCATTTACTGTAGCATGCCCCAATAATGCAAATATAGAAATCATATTCTAATGATAGCATAGCTAAAGGTGATAAATATCCAGACATACCCCTTGCTGTATCACTGTACTGTAATCAAATGAATTAGAAATCTAATGACTACTTTGACACAAACAGGTATTTAATATGCTGAAAATGTACCAGATTTTCCCCCTCAAGCATTAGTAAAATCCCCAAGAAAATTAAAATCCAGGTCATAGCTAAATTCCTTTGAAACTGGGATTTAAATTAAAAAAAAAAAAAAAAAAAAAAAGAGTTTAGTCACTGTAAGAATTCTTTGTGCTGTTACATTTTTATAAGGTTAAAGCTAAAAATAAGATCAAAATCTTTTTGGAGGTTACATTAAAAAAAGAGACCAGGTGTGTTTAGAAACCCATCACACATATGTCTGTTAAACAGATGCCGACCAATAAATTAATTAAAGCTACTCTCCTTTCGAATCAGAAAAGAGGAGAGAGCTGTTAGGGACATTTATGGGGTGATGTTCTCTTGACTGACAAGTTTTTCGTGTTTGGCCTCTATTGTACAAAGTCACTGATACTTCTAAAACATTTTCTAAAAGGAAAATGAAATCGCTGGCTGTCTGTACAGCAAAGAATTTAGTAACTTGTTTCTAGGTAGTTGGACTGGTGCTAGACAGACATGGCATGGCTGTTTATCAATCACGAAAAGTGAATAAACAGAAAACCAATGTTTTGACAACGACCTGATGAAAAGCTTTGCTAGCAATTCCTCCCATCACACTCAGAAAATCAGAATTTGCATGTGAAATATCTCACTCTCCTTAGTATAATATACTTCATTCTGACAATTAGCATCTGAGCTGATCAAGTGAAAAAATATCTTGTGCTGACCTTAACTCCTACTATACTTATAGGACTGGGAAAAATAAATAGAAAGGAATTTGAGGAACAGTAAAATGGTCCTGAAAGGGCTACGTGACTCCTTGAAACAAGCTTCTCTAGCACTTTAAGGACAATCAACATTCATTTCTACATTTCCTCTTCCAACTATACAAATTTAATTTTTTTGGAAACCACACAACTGCTGGAAAAAGGAATTAGTTGGTGTAACGGGTTATTAAACGTGGCATTCACTCACTCTTACACAGAAAAGGCAGCCCTGAAAAAACCAAAGCTGATTAATACGAAAGGCAGCTAACCTAAAAACTAAAACTTGAACTGAATGGTGTGTGCTAATCTTGCTCAAATACACTTATGAAAGCTAAATTTGCTGGTATTTGTCATTTCTATGCAGGCTAAGTGTTCCTGTGAATGATATCGCCTCAGTTCTGAGCAAACCAGTAAAAAACAATGAATTTTGTCCTTACTGGTAATTTTCTGCATCTCCTGTCCATCTACGGCTGCTTGAATAGCAAACACTTCGCAATCCAGGGTCATTTGTGATAAACTTTGTTAAAAAGCCACCATTCATTACTGGTAATTTCCTTAATCCTCAAGTTGCTTGTAAGGAAAAGATTGAAATTCTGTGTTATATATGTGCTCTATTGGGTCTACAATCAAAATAATCGAACTTGTTAGCCACATTAACAAAATACTTGCCAGATCAAAATCTTAATAGCCAGACTTAGACTTGCCATTGTTTATTGATGTTTGTTTGCCAGCCTATCTGGAGACATAAGGAAAAATCTTAATAGCTCTGCCCACTCATTAGCAAAGTACCATGGAGTCGTAATCCCATAAAGATATTAAACTATTTTTCCTTACAACAGCAACAAATGGAGAGAATTCTCATTACTTATTAAGATGGGGCACATTCTTTGCATATTGAGTTTCTTCTTATACTTTGAACTCTTATCCCTCATCATTCTATTTCTGAGGCTAAGATCAAAGTCGATCGGCCTTACAGAGCTACAGATGAGTGGCCGCCTTTCACAGAATATTAATGCCCTCTTGAAGAGCAAAGCTGGGAAGGAGGTGTAATCCCCTGGGGAGAGCGCCCTGCGAGCCAAGCCATACTCAACAACTGCAGCATGCTCACCGCATCAGCTGTTAAAAAGCGCAGCAGCTTCGCTGAGGTGGGGCTGCTTATCCCAGTTTAACAATGGGGCCCAAATCTCAATGCAATAGCAAGACTTAAGGCTTTTTTGGACCTAGGGAATCACGTAAACGCGGATTCTGATTCAGACTGGCACAGAACAGCGTGGCTTATAGCAGGAAAATATGTGACCGATTTTGTATTTTGCATTGCATAACTTTCTGGTCTTTCTGATTCAGACTCGTGACTTCTCCAGTTTTAGTTTTTACTTCTCGGTACCTCACCTACTCAAGGACTGGTGTTACTGATGAGCTTGTTGGCAGAGGGCAAGACAGTGTCCCCCTTCAATCTTCCACTCCCAGCAGAGATCCTGCCATACAGGGTTTCTTTCTTGCCTTCAGATTGCTTGCAAGCCTTTTAAAGGAGAATTACTTTAGACCCTTGTTAAAGGTAAGAGTAAACATGCTAAGTACTAAGACATGCAGTAGGTATCGTTATAGGAAAAGAAGAAATGTTATATTCATTACAGAGGAAAATCTAGTAATAAAAAGTATTACCTGCATTTATAGCCCTTGTAACCTAATTTTTGTGACAAAGCAAAGAAGTAAAAACATTCCTTTCTGCCTTTCAGTGACCCCTATAAGAAACCCCCCATGGAGTCATTTAGGATAGTAATTTGAGTGAAAATATATGCAGCCTTTACTTTGCTTGCTCTTCTTAAATTAATAACCCTTATCAATGATAAATCTGAAAGTTTCTAAAGACATTTGCAAAAATGCCCTCAAATTAGTAAGCAATTAAAAGAAATAAAAACTTAAAAGACATTTTCCACAACATAAAAGAGTGATAGAATACGGAGCTGTGTTGTTCAAATCTTAAAACTGTACATAAAATACCCCTTCAATATATGCTGCCAGTAAAAACCAAGGCAAAGCAGGTCATTAAAATGTCAGACTTGGGGCAGAGTGGAAAAAATGCTGTTTAAAAGTAAACATGTAGACCTTTTATAATTATTTCCCAATAAAGTTAACTGTTTAAAAAAAAAAAAAAACAAACCACCAAACCAAACAAAAACTAAACCCCAAACAAACAGCTCTGCATCATCAGGATGAAGAGTCAAACTATAGTCCTAATCTTGTTCCTAAGTGAATCTAGAGAGACTTTTTGGGTCTTTATGCAGTCTTTGGATGTCAGCTTTGTGTATGAAATGCTATTTTCCTTTATCCAGTTTTTTTAAAGCAAAACCAGAGTGCTGTGTTCATGCCATTAATATCGATGCCATGTTTATGCTAAGGCTGAATATGAATATCAGGAACATTAGAAATCTTGGGAGCCCCGTGTGCAGCAGGGGAACCCTTGGGGAGATGCTGAGGCTTGCACTGACTGACGGGAAGACTTTCATATTTGCTGTTGGGAGGATGTTAGCGTCCAAATGCAGGATTTTAGCACTGCTGTAAAGAGCTCAGGCTGGAAAAACGTGCTCGATCGCTTCTCCTCACATGAACTAAAATTGCCTGTTGAAACTGGTAGAAGATTCAGTCAGCATAAAAGAGACCCCATGCTAGTTATGGGGAGCTATAAGCCATACTAATGCTACTTAGTTGAATTAATCTGTTTTGCAGTCCAACGTGGATGAACCAAGACAGTAAAAGGAAAAGCAAAGTCTGTATCTTCAGATACGAACTATGTTGCAGTACTGAAAATAAAAAGGTTGTATTCTGCTGTCACTTTTCCTATTTCCAAGTTTTTTGAGCCAGTAACAAAGACTGATATCCTTCTGACTCATCAATCACATACCAGTTTTGTTTCCCTCCTACTGGAAAAAAAAGTGCATCATGGCCCTGAAGAAAAAAATTTTCATCTCACTGATTTTGTGTGTATTAAGCAAAGTGTCTGCATATGAAGTCAGTATAACATCTGCACTGTGTCTTTTACTGAGCTGAATTCCTAAACTGTGTCTAAAGGTGGCAATGCCCTAGTAACAATTCTGTCCTGCAGGCACAATTCAACAATAATTGAGCTAGTGTATATCTGAAAAACACTACTGAGGCACACAAAGTTATTCCAGACTAACTTTGGTTTAACAAAAAAAAAGTAGTTGGCTCATAAAACTCAGACAAATTTAATTATTAGAAAATAAAAAGGTTGTAGTCTTAGGTAGTTTCTGGGACTCCCACTGCAGGAATACAGGTATCTTATTTTGTCCTGTAACATCTCCATATCTCTGTTCCCTAAAACTAACAAATACCACCACTGAAAGTACAGATTGTTGCATTTACAATCAGTGATTAAAACCAACATTCTTCTGGTTTCCATCTGATAAGAGCAGAGCTCAAAGTGGAAAGACAATGGAGAAACGCAAAATAGCACTGAGAGATTCAACTTTTGTTTAACTAGTCATTTTTCTTTAGATTAGCTTCTACTACGCAAATATTTCTAACTTGGGGAAAAAAAAGCCTGTAATCATGCTTTGAGACATGTTGTACTCAAAATACACAGACCATGGGAGAATATCAATCTTCATGCTTCTGCTTTCTTTTTCTAGTTCCTGACATTTTATGCAGAATAGTCAAATATATCAGGAGGAGACAGAGCAGTGGACCAAGTTTTAGACTGGTATAATTGACCAAGCAGAAAAATGAAGACTTACATCTTTAGACAGCTGTGGTTCCACAACTGCTAATAAATCTGTTTGATCAATACTTCCTCACTATGTATGATCAGTATTTCTTAGTCAGAGACTTACAATGGCAACGGTATGAAAACAGCCAAAGCATACCGTATGTATTTTTTGCCAGCCATGCCATTTTCATTCTATGATAAAAAAAGACGAGTAATACTTAAACAGGATTAAAATTAGATGTTGGAAAGATGATTTCTAGTCATGCATAAAGCCTGCAAGTAAAAAGTCAAATTTTTTTAAAAAAAATTTTGAACAAACAGGGTGGTTTTAGTCCACTTCAATACTTTGCATCATTTCATTGTACAATTTTGTTGCGGTAATAGGAGCCTAAAACCAGGCTTAACGTACCATGGAACCTATGGCTTTAATGAAGGCAGCACACCATGAACGTGGAGGGTTGGTACTTCATTAAAATGATAGGTTTGAACCCCATTTCTTTTCCTATTATGTACAAGCATTCAGAATGATAAACCCAGTTTAATAAGATTTACTAATCTCATAACAGCTCTGGAAGGTCTTATTTCCTTAAAGATAAGCAAAAATGTTATTTTTACTTGTATTCTTTATGCAGTATTATCTTCTATCAATAGTGGGGATTCCAGAGCTGGGAAATAAGTTTCGTTTTGGGTTCTTCAATTTAGACAAATGGAATAACTTTGTCAGGAAACACTAGCTTGCTTGCAGTTCATTGTGAGAATATAAAAACTTGTTCTTTGCTGATTTATTATATAACTGCTGTTACTGTCTTCCTAGCCACAGGCTAAAACCAGCAGCCAATTCTCCATTACCAAACTACCAAACAAAATGCAGTTTGAAAGCACACATTCAATATTTCATAGACTTTAAGATCTTCAAAAAGACTTGTCATGGAACTTCTGAAATCCTGTGCCATGTTCCGAGGAAATCCCTTAGAAAGATACTTCTCATGAGTATTTGGCTTTGCTCAGGAGTTTAAGGAAATTGAGCTTCCTGCTATATTTCCAGAGCACAGACTCCATTGACACCCAAATGGAGACAACCTGCTCAAAGTCCTCAGGTCTCCACATACCTAATTTCTAGACATCCAGGAGAAAAATATACCTCCCCAAACACCACCTATATACCTATTTTGAGATTTAAGAGCACATGATAAACATAACATTAAAGACCACCCACCCTCCACCATCACAGTCTTTCAGGGTTCCAAGCTCCTATAACTTAGCGATACAACCAGCACATAGCCCGAGTATAAACTATAATAAGTCATGGACATCAAACTACATTGGTCTTATAATTTCAGAGGTTTTTTTAGAGGGCTGACCAGCAAAGTCTCTAGAAGACTTCTCTTAGAGCTCCCATTTCCTGGAACTTCCTTTTCACATTCTCAACTCTGGTCAACTCTGAAGATTGTGGGCCTGTTTTTTTTCCATTGATGGTTTGCCTTGTACTCAAACTGGCATTACCACTGGAGCAAAGAATCACACCTACCTTGGTAGCAGGTATTTGTTTCCCCAGTATTGTCCCCTGTGCTACAGAAGGGCAGGAATTCCTATGGCAATGCAGTAAATTCAAACAGTAGGTTAATCCAGTTTAAAACAAAACCAAACCCTAAAAAATAAAAAGAATGGGTGGGGGGGGAAATGTACTAAGTGTCAGCTGTTTGACCAGAGACTGGGTAAGTCAGTAGACCCTCTGAGCAGGGAAAGCTGCAGCATGGAAAGACAACACAAGAAACCTGTGCTCACTAACTTTTTAACTCAGCACAGCTTGTCTGCCCACAGCCACGTGTAATCTGGCTGATTTTCCCCAATTACAGAAAGGGATAGATTAGGAATAATTCAAATTAACTGGTCAGCCAGCAGAACTGGGGGAGTTGCAAGCTTCTGCCAATGGATGGTGATAAAACATTTTCAATCAGAACAGCTGCTTATAGATGTAAGGTTCAGCATTGAGAAAGGACGACTTGAGCAAACCCAGACTGCCTACAGTATTTTAGAAAAAGTGCACATGATAACTTGTGCCAGAGGACACGTGGTGTTGTATCTCTACAGTCAGTGGTATGAGCTGTTCATGGAAATGTCTTTAACTGGTACAGTTATACCTGGAAAACTGGACGGTCTGCACCTTTACTTTCTCTTCTGTGTTAACTCAGTCATTCTGTTTCTCTGTGCTGGAGTCAATAGATCCTACAAAGCAGCCCTGTGTCCCGCAAGCCACTCTCAACAACTTTAAATGCTATGCTGAGGTGTAGATCTATAGATGCCTTCCACTTGTTTCTTGCCCTCAGATTGGGAGAATACTTTCTAAGAAACAGAAGGATCTGATTTACCTTCATTTATGTTGTCATTACAGCAAAGAAGTCTGAAATCAGTATTTCGAGGCAACGGTTAGAAATCTAGCAGCATTCCTGTATGAGCTGTTGCCACAGTCTGCACTGCCATTGACTTTTTCTTAACTGATCCAGTTGAAAAATAACCTAGCTGAAAAAGAAAGAAAAAAAATTTTAGATTAGTTTGAGTCCAGTTCGCGCTGCCTGTGCAAATGCTTCTGTTGGAACAAGGCAGGAGAAACAGCAGGGGCCGAAGCTGCTGCAGAATGCGAGTGCAGCCACGTTCCTTGATACTTGAGGAGATGGCCAGACTGACTTATAATAAAATGTTTTTAGGTGGATTCTAATCTTTTTTATAATCATCAATTTTTTCACATTTGAAATAGAACCCATCCACAGAAATGTTCCTTTTCTGGTGGATCTGTTCACACAATACTTTATGTTATGGCAGCTCATTTCTGTCTTAGTCATGTTTTCGTTTTTTCTTTAGCAGATGTTTACAATTACTCCTTAAAATGTTTCTATTTTCTGTGATCATTGAATGCGAATGAGGTGACATTTTTAAAAATAATTGTAGCTTTTTCTGGCCAGAAACCATGTTGTTAGATTCAAATAGTCTTTGTCTTTTAAACTGTGGTAAAGGTCTTATATCTTTGTAACAGCAGCATCTGCACTAGTTTGCCTATTCTTTTTTTGCCAAAATCAAAAGTGGTATTTGTCATTATCTGAGTATATCTTGTATCTGGTAATCAGATGTGTATATGTCTTTTTATTTAACCTTAAAGATATGAGGCCTATTCTCCTGAATTTGTGCTTGAGGATTTCTTGGGAGGACTGCGGAACAAATGGTATTACAGCAGCCCAAGTTTCTGAAATGTGAAGGAAGGTTTCTTTGCTTTTCTTTCAATCAGTTTTTTCATTTGTTTTTATTGACCTCAATTTAGATCAAAGTTCTCACAGATAATTGCCATGTTTCCAACACCTGCAATTACATTGCAATGTTTGTAATGCTTCAAATGTTCTTCAAAAACCCATTTCTGGGAGTCATGCAAATTTTTGAGAAAGCTCATCTGTTTCTTCTTTTTTCTTTTGTTTTGAAAAACAAGATTTCCGTTTGAGAAAAAGTATAAAGATATGCCATACTTTTACCATAAAGGCTCAAAAAAGAGCGGCACATATATATTTTAAAAGATCACTTTTTTAATGCAGTCTCGTGACTTTTGGAGTGCTGACTCACGATTTTTGCATGCTTGACATCAGCAATACCACAACTGAGAGAAAATCTTTGTGAAAGATTCCTTTCTAGTCCACTTGAGACAAAAGGATCCTCCAGGAAAGAAACCAGAGAAACAACTGTTTCTTATTCAGTTAAAAACAAGAACAAAACCCAACTTTAAAGCAAACAATCTAAAATATCTGCCAAACCATTCTGGCTTTCTTTCTCACCATAAAGACTCAAAAAAAGGTACAAACACATTTTTTAATTTTCTTTGGTATATTGGTATTAAATCATATAATGTATGCAAATGAAACTTCTAGTACAATTTAATATTTTCAATAAACAGCTTCTTTTAATATGCCAGATTCCTCCTCCTTTCTTGTCAAGCAAGAAGTCTGGCATCAGGGACAGACAATGAATTTTTCATTAATGATCATACATTATTTTTGATTATACTGTGTATTTTTTTAGTTTCCATAAAAGAAATTTAATGATTTTATGATTACATTCCTTCTGCTTAATTAAAAAATGTTTTCCTTTACTAGGAATAAAGTACTCAGAGAAACATGGAAATTTCACTGAAAAAAAAACCTTAGAGCCTTTTTGCTCTTAAATGAGAATTTTAACCCATGAGTTAATGCACTTTCATTGCAGTACACTAGTTGATCCGTGGTCTCAAGCCTCTACTTATTGAAAACAATTACAAATATTCCCTATTCCTAACAATACAGAAAGTAATCAGTAGCTATCATTAAAATTGCTGATAGTAGTAGTAGTAGAGAGAATATAATAATATATTATACGAACAGTAAAAATTTGATTTGGGAACTGGGTGATTTAGCAGTAAAAACTAGACTCCAACTAGACTCCAACTAGACTCCTTTATCAAGCAAAACTTCCAATTAATTCCAAACAGTTTTTCTACATGAAGTCTTGAGGATAAATTGCTTGTGGGTGGGATAAAAATGGTCAGTATGTGCCTGTATTAGAATAATTATTTTTGGCATAAACTCTTTCAGAGGCAAATCAGGTCAAAGGATGATTTACAAAACTGTCATTGTCATATGGCATTAATTTGATAGCTCATTTCAATTGACATCTGTGAGAAACAGTTGGACGTGCTGTTTTTCTTGCATTAACCAGGCTTTTTAATTAATTATGCAAAGCTGAAAGCAAACAAACAAAATTAGACTGAAAAGTAAAACTATACTCAAGTAAATGTATACATTATCCAGCTAAGTTCACACTATAACTAAGTCTAAATCTGTTCTGGGCTAGGAATTACCTTTGAATAGCGAACATCATCAGAATCGTCATTCACAGAGTGCTGCTCAGCACATCACATGAAACCTTCTCCAGCACCACAGGCCGCTCCTTTTTTCCCCACCCATTTGTTCAGCACACAGACATGAACAAAAATACTACTAGTAGTTCTAAATACTTCTAATACCATTACTACTACAAAAGTACTATTATTTCCTCACCATTAGTCTTTCAGAACACTATTGAAATCAGACACAATTTAAGTACCTTTTCCACAAAGTTGGATCTACTGAATGGCAGACTATAAAATATGTTGTTTGATCTATGCTACATCAGTCCTTTAGCTGATCACAAAACTCATGCTGGGACTCTCTAAACATCAGTAAGCATAACACTAATTTAAGAATGCCAGAGTATCTACTCCTTAATAATATCCCATATTTGTAGTATCTCTTTGTAAGCCCTGATTTGCCCAGAAACTCAATTTTTCTGTTAAATGCAGTCCCTTCAGAATGATGCCATATTTTCTTGCTATGCTTTTACTTGGCAAGGTGGCATTAGGACAACACAAGCTTCAAATAGATCAATACTAAGTAAAGGGATTTTAAATTTTTTTTTCCAGAGATGCACATATTCAGGATGATGTTGTGTTATTTGATCAAGATGGGGTGAAAAAAAATCCTTTATAAGACAACGTCTAGAGCATTTCAACACTCTTAATGTGGCTTGAGCTCGCCTATAAGAGATCTTTTCTTCTGGGACTGCTATCCCCCAGAATCAAAATCCTATTGTAAGATCTCAAGCCATCAGCCTTTCCCTTCTTCCCAATACAAAAAAAAAAAAAAAATGTTCTTTAAAGTCTTCAGCTCAGCTTGTGCTTTGGCTATACAATTCATCACTCAATTAATGTACAAAATCTCATAGACAAGAGCAATTATTTCTGCATAGATATCACTTGGTTAAAAAGTGTAAAGATTATTTACAAGTTTAGTATGATTTCTGGAAAGGACTCAATGCCTGAAATCACAGCAATCCTGGAATTTAAAAAATAAATTTGTAATATGAGTTCTTGGCTATATAGATTGTTGTTGTAGATATGGGGTGGTATAGACTGAAAGGACTGTTTGTTGACTGTTTCCTTCTGACATAGTATATGAATCCCATTCTGAGGTGGTCTGCTGGTTGCCTGCAGTGCAGGAGAAAAAACTGTTTCCCTTTTGATGTATAATTTGGCTTCTGGTTTTTGTTTTGCTTTCCTTAGAGCACTGATGACCGACCATGACTGGAGCTGGTAGAGGATGTCAGGCTGATATGCAGTTGCTCTTACTCTACCAGAGTGCCCAGCTGGAGTGTCTTCCTCATATTAAATCAAGCTTCAGATGTGAAGTCAACGAAGCATTTCTCCCAAATCAGATTAATACAAACTATTAGATTTTTTTGTTGTTGTTTTACTTTCCTCAGGAGGTTTGAATTATCCAAAATAATTTGAGAATTTTGCCCCCTCCAAACTATGAGTGTATGAGTCCAAAAGCAAAATATTTAGGAAACGAGTTCTTGGTTACAAAGATGAAGCAAAGAAGTTATCTTTCTGTCCTCATAAAAGCTGTCAAAGTACCACATGCAGGTCTATTTATGTTATTATGCTTTTAAATAAAATCTGTGCAAAGTTCCAAAGAATGTACGGTGGTCAATTATTACATTATGTTATCAGAACTGCCAAACTATCAAAATTAATTTCCAGAAGTCCTGTATTTATAATACTAAGATTCTGAGCAAGTATCGACTGAGTAAATGTCTCTGGAACAGTGCACATGTATATAATTATAATGATTTATAAGAGGAGTAACTCCGTCACTCAGTGACTGAAAACAGCATACTTCAACTTGTTATTTACAGCCAGGCCTGTTTGTCCAGCGCCTGACTGGACAAAAGTCCCCAGTCTTGCCAAAAGATGTACAAACTTGGGATATCTTTCATTGGAAAAAGTGATGTTAAATTGACAGACTGACATAGATGTAGCTGTTTTGACAAGCTGAAGAAGAGCAAGAAAATAAAAGTGACCCAAATGTGTTTTCCGTAGGAACATATTATCTGTAAATATCGACAATCTAGAGAGAATACGATGGCAATACAGAAATAAGGTACTCTTGCACAGTCTATCTTTTCATTATCGACACCATATGTTGAAATACTGTCCCTCAGAAAGAGAATGGAAATATTTCAAGTATGCACTTTTTAGTTATGTTTAGTGCACAGGTATTTGTGTTAGCAGTAGAAAACACAAATATACAGGATTTTCTTGGCACCTATTGTACTACACTGCAAGAACTTAATACTGTTAGCTAGCAACTAACCTAAGTATATGCATCTTCTAATTATCATATAACCTACAGTACCACCTAGTCTGGGGAACAGATTTAAACATATGTTTATCCTATAGCTATCCAGTGGTTTGTTTTCTGTTATACAACAAACAGCTGTTTACAGATAAAGATAATAAGCTGTGTTGAACCTCTCGCTTTGGTTCTGGCCACATCATGTATCACAAATTACTGGAGCTCAACATAAGATTAAATGGACAAATCCTGGCCCATCTACTTTATTAGCATTCTTCTACCAGGGATTTAGCAACCAGCCACTACCTTGAGAACCCTGCAATGAATTCTGCTACAAAATACTTCAGTCTTGCACTATAAATAAAGAGCTTGCCAACGAACTGTCATTTCACAGATGATTCTCCTATGTTTGAAAGAAGGGAGTAAAACCGTTGTGATGAAATGTCAATAGAAATATTGGCAGATCAGAGCCGAGTGAGTAAGCAAGAAATTATATTTGTGTTAATCAGCACTAACTCTTCACAAATCCAGTTATCCCTTTCATCTACCACTGGGAGGACCAAAAGAAAGATTATGTTAATGAATAAAATGTTATCTGAGAGGCTAAGTAGAAAAATATTTTCATGTATCTAAAAAATAGATACCGATTAAAAAATTCATAGAAAGTAGCATCTACATAGGAACGATACAAATTGGTCTCCACTTTCTGCACAGATATGTCCTTATCTTTGACAGATTAGAAAAAAAAAAAAGCTAGGTCAGGATAAGGAGTATATAAATTTGACATCCCTGAGACATTCTAAAAGCTCATCTTTCAAAAACTGATGGCAATATTTTACACTATCTAATTTAGATTTCCTGTTTCATTCAAATGTTAATACATACACAAAAATTAGGATTACAGGGGCCATAGGAAGCCCTATGTTCCAGACTCTATCATGGCTGAATGTTCCCTTCCAGTATCTTCCCAACAGTAACTCTGCGACAGCAAGTTACGTCCTTTTTTCACACAGGCAGCCCTTAGGGACAAAACTCCCCACAATTGGATTCAAGACATTATACTATTGTTGCTCAAAGAACTTGTAATGGGTTTCTTACTGCTATGTTTTGGGGGGAGGGTTCTATAAAAACTACTGTGGTTAAAAATGTACCACAGCCTACAGCATGGTACAGTTTGCTTCTGGTCAGCTTGTCTGGAACGGGTGAAAACATCTAAAATTATAGTCCCTGTTTCCTATTTGCTGCCTTTTGAGCATTATACTGCAATATCAAATTAGTGCAGGTCCTGAGCTCATCAAAGCTAGGATCACTAGCTTTTTGTGCAGGGACAACAGACAACTCATCATGACTTCCTCACAGAAGATTACATGGGAAGGCTGGTTCCCATCCAACACACACTTTATTTTACACTCATCTCTTTTTATATTTAAGGTCATGAAGAAAAAACGGTGGAACTAGGAAGAGCTGAACATACTCGTGTGAGTTCATCCAGATTTTTGTTTTGTTTGTGTTGATTTTTGTAGCATAAAGGTAGTGATTAACAATAACATTTTATGAACCTGCCTTGGTGAGACCTTACAGTCACCATACCTGTTTGGCGGCTATTTTGAAAGAGACTTGACTGAATGTTTTAACAAAGGTAAAATCCTCTTAAAACTGCTTAAGACTTTTGTTTGAGAAGACTTGATTTGGTTAGGGACTTTTGCTTTCCTGTCACAAGGCCACCAATTAGTACGAAACAAACTACATATATAGCTGCTTTTTTCTGTTTAGCTAAGGTGGCAAACAGCCATCTGAAGGACTGTGTCTGCAAGGCTCTGGCAGACGGTACTTCATGTAACTTTGATGACTGCATTTACTTTTAATTGATCCTGCAGTACTATGCCCCTTATGGAGTGTTTTAAATCAATGTCAACCATAAAGGGGTACTAAACTGTACAAGATTCTTTTTTTGTTTCAGTTAAAGATAACTTATTTATGAGGAAATGAATAGAACTCTAAGTGTGTGAATGTAAATACGGCCAAAACTTTCAGCATTCTTTTCCTTTATTTTACAGATTGGAGAACATCAGGCATGGATTTTTTTCCTTTTTCCATCGTGAAAGATTCAACAGGACCCTTTGAATGTTTTCCTTCCCCTTATGTTTTTCCCCATTCCTTTATTAGCTGGATATAACATTGGAAGTTCTATGATGCAATGAGAAAATCAAAGTCAGTGGAAGAGAGGCTCTTCCAAAATTCGCTGTGTTCTGGCATTCACCCAGCACTTTCACGTTACCAAAACATGAACTCTGCTAGCTGAGACATACATGATTCTCCCCAGAATGAGCAGGTCTTCTCAGCCTGTAAGTCCCAGCATGGACATTACTCATAGCTCCTGAAAACAAGTGCTTCAGAAGAATTATCCCTTAGTAACTTAATTTACAAATGTTTTTAATCCACTTGCACTATACAGTAAGAATGACAACCCAAAGAGTGATTGTGGATTGCTCCATCAACCAGATCCCTTTATTTTGGGAGAGCCCTCTCAAATGTATTTCACAGCCTGAAGTACCTCCAAAGTATCCCTCTAAACAAGAGGTTTGTTCTTATTACAGAACTGAGGTAGCAAATCGTCCAAAATCCTGGCCAAACCTGCCATGGTCACTGTATTTAGGTAGTTAAGCCACGTTAATTTCTCAATAATCTGTCAAGGGAAGCAAACACATGGAGGAATTAGTGAAGTTGTGCTATACTCTTTCTGGAAACTTAAGAATCTCACACTGCTCGAGTATTGCTGACATAGAGCTGAAGAAAGTGTAGTGATGAAGTGTAGAATAAGAATGCCATTTAGACTTAATATATTACATTTTTCCTTTCAGATCCTCATAGAAATTAGGAGAGAGTAAATCAGGATGGGAGCATCTGAAATCTCATCAAAATCAATATGAAAGAAATTAAAGGTCATTAATTAACTATAAAGACTATTAGTGCTCATGAGTTACAATTCAAGGTAAAAGACGATACTGAAATACAAATTCAAGAGATACACAAAGAGAGCTCATTACCTTACCTGATTTTTCCTTTTATGGATTAGATTTTACACTTCTAGAAGTTTGGGAGTTTTTTCCCAGTCAGAGCATAACTTTTATAACTCATCTACACCCAGAATTTTTATTCTGTAGAAAACTTCAGAGTTCCACATATTAAATATATGACACATCATTCCACTAGCATGAAGCAGTTTGCCTCTGAGAATGTAGCAGAGAATAAAGAGCTCAGAACTAATATATATTCCTCAAATCAAAGTTTAACATGAATCTTATGGAAGATGCTGAATTGCACCTGCTCAGAATTCAAAGTCAATTGTAATGTCTTTAAAATCTCCATCCTGTATTTGACATCCATGTGCTTGTAGATTTTTCTACAACTGTTCTTTGAAGGGTAAATTCCACTGAATAGGCAACCTGTGAAGGAAAGTTAATATAACCACAGTACTCATCTGGCCGTGCAAGGGGTGATGCACAGGGGTCCTGCTGTGTTACAGCAGCAACAGAGCCAAAAAATCCTACTGTATTTGCAAAAATAACCAGCTTATTTTTGAACCAGAGCTGGTTCTTTTATATCCTGACTTAAAATACAACATATCTATATAACAGTTTTGTTGGCTTTTGCTTTTTTTTTTTTTAATAACAGTAAAAGTTTTTGTAAACTATTCAGAAGAATGATACCAGGTTTGGCCCCAGCCCAGCAAAGCACATGTTTAACCTTCTGCATGTCACTAGTTTCTGAAATCAATGGGACTGCTTGCAGCCTGAGAGTAAATCATGTGCTTCAGTGCTTTACCACAATAAGACCTTTACAATTGTTTTCTTCTGTACAGATAATTCTAGGAACCCTTACAAAGCCTCAATGACTTTCACATATGATGAATAATCTCAACTATAGGTAGGAGGAAACCTTCCTAAACACCTCTTTTTACAGCTTTATAGCCTTGTGTCCCATTTCTTTGTCAACCTGATACCAGAATTTAAACCTTGTTGGAGACATAGATTAGTTATAAGCAGAGGGAGTTAAACACATGTACAAAAAGGAGGCCTTTCCTGGCAAGCAGAGAAAGGAGGATAGACATATATAATAAAATAATTGCAGATATATAAATTATAAGTGCAACAAATAAAGGGCTCATTTACCTCTGATGAAGAAAACAGTTTGGTGTGTTTTTTTTGTTTGTTTGTTTTTGTTTTTTCCCCAAGGAGCAAAAGACTTGTGACTTTGCAAGACTGTCTTCAAAAAGACTATTTGGGGTACACAATTTCATCAATGAAAATTGCATTAAACACTTTTTTTGCTCTGCAAGCCATAAGTATACACTTTAGAGATCCAGTACTGCTGAAAGCTTGGAGCAAGGTGTGGCCCGACTGTTTGCACGAGCACCGGTTATTAACGTTTTGACTCAGAATACTGCAAGTGCCCTGAATTACTGTAAACACCATTGGAACACCAGGAGCTACACTACCAAGGTTGATAGTTTTACAAAATAATTATGCCTGTTCTCTTTAGAGGAATATTACTGAAATAGACTCAATCTAAAAAGCACAAATTTGTAAGGAACTTTTGAACAAGAAACAAAAATGAAATTAGCAATTATTTTCCTAAATATTTTTTGTGACTCGCCCATGCGCTATTTAATGAACGGCACCACTTTAGTAAGAAAAATTAGTCCCAGTCCTCTGAATATCCATCCATTTTTTTTTGTGCAATAAAAAAATACAGATCCAGCTCACCTACTTGCTGCTGGCTGAATAGCCCTCTCTTAGAAACAACCAGAGTTTCTGACGAAACCTGTTATGTGCATTTAAGGTGAGAAACTACTGCCTTCACCTTGGATGAAGAACCACTCTCACCTTCACCTCAGGATGCTAAAGTGGTTTATGAAATAAAGGTTGTGCTCTCAGCCCAAAAAAGACTTAAAAACCCCCAAACAAACAAAACCACCCCCACACTTAGACATACAGCAAAAGTTCATGGAGCTTTGCAGTAAAGAAGTGCAAGTAGGCTTCCATCGAGTGTTGGCTGAATTTATACCTATGGTCTCGTTTTCCAGTCGCGCCTGCATCCACACATTCGTTCCTACACTGCTCCTGTCAAGCAGTGCTTAATACTTGCCCCAGGTGAAAGCCCTGACTCCTCCTTATCTACAATGTCATTACACAGGTGGCAAAATGGCAAACCTTTAACAATGCTGAGCTTAATTAATTTACCTGAATCTGGTGGGCAGGGCTGCTGCTTCTTTAGCATGGCATAAATACCCCCTCACCCTTGCATCTGGGAAACACACTGCTCTGCTACCAGGATGGGGAAATATTCATGAACAGAATATTGCCTGAATATGCTGATGAAAATGGAACCAGAGTTCAGTGTATTTTGCCTAGCTGATGTTTGATTTGTCAGCTTCACTCTGCATCCTTTCTTGGGCAACAACACTGGAGGTTTATACATGCTAACTCCTCCATCCACATAGCTTTTTAAAACCGAGAGATGCTCTGAATTCCCTATAAGTAAAAAATCTAATTCCTAGCACCCTCACCTACCTGTATTTCAGCCCTGCGCATCTGACATGCAGTAAAACATCAGCATCTTACAGTACCAGATACTAATTAGAAAAAGAAATGTGTTAGATGTCAGGCCTCAAGAAAGCAAACTTAACATTCTGACAGCAGCTGGAGAGTGATAGCCATAATCAAGCATTGTCCCTGCTTAGATCTGTGCCAAACAACCTCGCTTACTTCCAGCTAATTCTCCATCAGAGACGATCTTTCTTTACGATTCCAAAGAAACATGTTGTCAGTTCCCACCTGCTGGCATTGCTAGAAATAAAACCACAGTTGATCGGATGCAATAGGTCAGCAGAACAGTACATTGAACTGTTGTTTGTGCTTCCAAGCTGTGTTACAGGGGATTCACTAACATTTATTAACCCTTTCTCAAATCACGGCTTTTATTACGCTTTTATAAAGCAGTAAGATTTCAAGGATGAAAACATGTCCTTTTAGGAATTTCAAAGGAAGCAAAATTTGGGCTTTCTGCCAGGCTAAAAGTTCGATATAATTTGAAAAACAAAATATATTAGAGAAGAGAGAAAATGCAGATGTCAGCCTAGTGACACAGAGTAATCTATTTGCTCAGTGCTTGTATTTTCCTACCAATTTTGTATTTTTCAAAAAGGACAATAAAAGAATTGTGCTCACTGCTAATTAATGACAAGCTGGTAAAAGCATCTATCCATTGTTCCATTTATTTCTTCATTTCCAGCAGTTAACAGCCCTGTTCTGAAATGAATCAATGTCGTTTACACAATGCTGTCACCCCTATTGTTTCTTTATCATCCTTGCATTTTCATAAATCGGAGGTGTTAATCCCTTAATGGCTTCTCTCAGAGCTCTAAAATGTATGCAAAATGGTAATCCATCCCCTAAACAATTCACATTTACACAGGCACCCTCTTAAATATGTTTACTATTAAAATGAATCCTTTGTTTGGATCTAACCCTATCTGTTTGTTTTCTAAACACTGAATCATAGCAGGTATACAGAGTCTAATTTTAACTAGTGACTATCAAGTAACCGTGTCCTTTTAGAAACGTGGTTATTTGTCTCCAGAGGTGAAAGACTTTTTTTTTTTCTTTTTCTCTAAGGAGTCATATTATATACAGAAGAAATTGAGTACATGCCTGTCAGGTTTTGAAGGAAAAATCAAGAGCTTGATGCAAAGACTGCTAATGTAAGGAAAAGACATAGATACTGTCCTTAGTGGTCTTCGGTTTGGGCCTCAGTAAGTGGCGTTATACGCTCTGTCAGAGACTGGAAAGGAAAACCGTTACATTTATCCACAATACTTTAAAAGTAGCAGACTACGCTTGCAGATAGATTTAATACCTCGGTATTCAGAAGTACAGTAGAGTCTGTGGTTAAATCTTTGCAGGATTTGGACAGTAAGTTTCCGGGACAGACGGCACCTTACTGTTTGTGCAGAAATCTGTGTAGGCACCTGGGCAACTCATCTGGTGGCACCTTTTGTAGTTAGCACCAAGAGAAATGCTCTTGCTCTCTAATACATAGTAAATTCTACACAGCTTAATGGCTTTATCCCTCTTAAATCATATATTTTTTTCCCCTTCAGTTTTAAAAATGTCATTATCAATGCCAATACTTCACATGCACTTTCCTGAGCCTCATTCAAAGTAATTTAAATGATCAAGTTTCATTTCATTGATATTATATGCCTCTGGGCCAGCACCAAAATGAACTGCATCAAAACAACTTTCTAGGAATTATGTGCAGACAAATATAGCATAATTTCCAGAATCAAAGTGCAACTCTTTTAAAGTGAAATTTTGAACATATTCTGACCTAAGAAAGGTACAGCTTGATGAGATATTATGCTGGCATTAGGGTCAAGATGAAAATGAAAAAACCCAAAACATTAAACCTGAAATGTCTGACAAATAGGCAGACAAGTGTTTCAACAACTTAGGGAAAAAAAGAGCACTGGTCGTAATAGAAGCAGCAGTATGAATAAAAAACAAAACCAAAACAATACTTAAAACGTTGTTTGTGTATTTCTGTTTAATTCACTTTTGTTTCAAGTTGCAGAATCTGTATTCCTTAGAAGTGACACTGAAGTTCTCCAACAATGTATAATTGTGTGATCTGTGCTGCTTAAAGGATGGATCCTTGGAGTACTGACACAGAGAGAGAGGAGATCAAGGCTTGGCAGTGACCGTAACATGCTGCTACACAGCAGGCAAACATTGGAGTCGAGCAGCTGCACCAAGGCGGGTTGTGCTGCCTTTTTCCTTTATGCTCTTGTTTTGACTTGTGTTAATCACCCATTGTTCTAGGTGGGAGAGCTAAATTAAATGGGAGAGCTAAATTAAAGGACAGGGCGATTCAATAGAGGTCCCATTCAGTTAGAGGAAGCAGGTCACTTCAAATTCCACTGCACAAGAAGGTGATAAGCAGGAATTAGAAGTATACCTGGAGAGGTGTATCGTTTAGAAGTAGGCACAACTGCCCAATTTTAATTAAGGCTAAATGAAAATACTTCATAGTCTTCCCAAAGATTCAACATCTGCCATCACTAAACAATTGAGATCTCTGGAATTCTCTTTTTGCCATGAATTTACAGCACCAACTTTCAGGGGTAGAAGTGTAGCACAATGGGAGGATGAAAAGAGATAAATACGAACAAATTAAAAAAAATCACCTTGAACATTTTTTGTGCGTCGTTTTGGGATAACCTTCAGCATGTTCATGACGTACTGCCCAATTAGATCGCCATTTCATAAATGCTTTTAAGCATGGAGAGAAGTTTGACTCTGTAGAACTTTCTGCATATCGCATATGTTGGGATCTTTCTCAATGAGGGATATCACTAAGAACCATTCACTTGGCTGTATTTAGGTGCATCTCCTATCAAATAAAAACCAGCAGGTTTCACAAATTTTATAAGAATGACCATTCTCATAAGATTTCAAGTCAAATTTCCTTGGGCATGGAGGTTTTGGATAAACTTTGCATGTGAATCCAAAGGCGTCACATACCGCAATCCACAGAGCTCTTGAGGGTTTGCCAGGCATTCTTCGTTATTCAGTAGCTTTACCTAAACTCTGTGAGATCTGGGGATAGTAGCATATGCTTGTCTTCTGGGCAGGTGAGAGGGAGGATACACTTTGGCCTGTAAGCCAGTTATGTGAGCTCCTGAGTTAAATTAACGGTTACACCTTTCATGGAAGCTTATGGACCTTATCTTGTGCAATCTGGTGATTCCCCCAGGCTTTTTATTTGATGCAGGTACTAAGAAATCCCTCTACAGTGTGTGGAGTGCACTTTTCCTTGATAGAACAACACAGATTGAAGAATAAAGGGTTGGCATAATAACTATATCTTGAGTTAATTTCTCCTGATGTGATGATATCAAAGTACATCACTGGGACGTTCAAGAAGATGTGATTTGAAAACGGAGATCAGCAGTTCTGCAAAGACCGATAATGCAATTGTTCCAGGGATAAAAGGGTGGCAGATAAACTGGAAGTGTCACTCTCCAACTATATGTAGAAATGACATAGTTATTTGGGCATAAACCCATCCTCTTCCTGTGGCATAAAGCAATTTTTGAGGCTTTCAGGCTCCTACATTGACATGTCCTCTATTTGTGATACACTGTCCTGGGATGGATTGCTGTGTTTTGTGGTGTATGTGAGGAGCGGACATTTTTGAACAAAGCAAGTACTGACAAACTGTATGTGAATTAATGAAAAGGGAGAAAAAGAGGCAGATCTGGAACTGGTTTCTAGTGATTTCAATTTAAATATTTTCAGTATATAAAAACGAATAATATGGCTTTATCTGTGTTCCTTTTTTATTCCATCGAGCATAACCATCAAACATGACCTAAAAAATCAGAATTTCCTATGACCTGACTTTAAATGTGATGGAATTCTCTCTACAACAAAGCAAATAGCATTTCTGTGGCTTTGTTGACTGTTCTAAGTCATGGACAGGAGACAAAATAATTGAACATACATTGTCATTTGCCAGAAGAGTCCTCAAGTATTCTGCAATACATATTTTTCAAAGGTATCACCTGAAAAATTTATCCTTGAATAAGCTTGAATTGTGAGGTCTGGCAAAGTATTCCGAGTCTGGATTTTTTAAACCTAATTCTGTTGCAAATGCAACTACTCTGATTGTTTTGATTTAATCAAAACTGGCTGTTAAATCTCTAATTCTAATGTCTTTTCAATCTTTGCTCAAAGTGACACATACGTACTCTGTGACTGTGCATTGTGAAGTTAACAACTTGTTATTTGGCCTATCAGTTGTTGAATATTCAGCCCCTTGTTGGAATTGTTCAAAATGTAAAACTACTTCTGCCTTTATCACTCCTGTCTCTCAATTCATTCTTAGAGATCATAGTTTTTCCAGAAATCAATTAAGAAAAATACAGAGATGATGTATTTTTAACTTCTGAGGCTGAAGGTTTCCAGACTGTCTTTGTAGTTGAAGGAGGAAAAGAATCAGGAGGAGGAAGAATAAAGTATATATTCCACCTTCTAGTGATAACCCAATACAGAAATATACCTATTTTTAAATACTTAGTCAACAACTTAATACAGAATTAAAATAGCCCATGTATTATTTTAAGATAACCACAGGAGTTATCAATCAAATTTTTATACGATTACATTATATGCTTTGAAGACTGAAAGAATAATTGAATCCCACATATATTAGTTCATTTTTCGGTTGATTTTTTTTTAACAGTCATGGAATTTCACGGTGTCTTTAGACCTCAGCATAATCAGAGGAAATAATTTTAGTTGGTGAACACTATTCAACCCATTGAGAAAAAAAACCTGTTTACACAACAAGCCAATTAAGGCTTATATTTAAAAGAATCTTCAAGAAATGAACATTAAAATTTCATAATAAACATTAAAATTTTCAAGTAAGGCTATCAAATACAAAATCAGACCACTCTAATTAAAGCCATCCTAATAGTTTTTCAGAAATAATTGCCAAACCTCACATATGTCACATCTAGCTATCTACATGCATACTTAGTGGCCAGAGTGAATTGGGACTCTGTCAGCTGATTATTTCTGTAATCAAACGCCCCTTTGATTAAACGAAGCATCGCTTGAGTATCATTTGAATGGAATTAAACAGAGAGTATTTATTAAATTGTTTCTAGCTACCATCACTGTTGGGAACATTTTAAATAATTCTCATTCATATCTGTATTTCTTTTTGTTTATCATGGAGAGCAGCTGTCATGCGTGAAAAAAGTCAGCATTTCTATATTGTTTGTGTAACGAAAAATACTTGTGTTCTTTGCTTAACAAATCCTTAAGCTCTCACTGATCGATTATCTACACAATTTAGCCACAGTTTTTTCACGATAAGTCTTGTATCCCATCGGCAAACTGGAAAAAAATATCCTTAGCCAAACGATGCAGAATTTTATGTGCCTGGTCTAAATCTTGCTGAATTCAGTTGAGACTCCTACAGACTTCAGTAGGCTTTGGATGAAGCTCTAGGTGTACATTAGCTTTAGTGACACATTATTTCGATGTTATTTTTGTGATCTCATACCCCCTACCCAATAGGCTTGTTTGTTCCATCAATGCTAGCATTTTCTGGTCTAGGCTGGTCTATGTCTTCAATGAAAGGATCATGTCTATTCTTATTTAGCTTTGATTAACATCATTAACCTATCATACACTGAAGCGACTTGCAGAGCAAATTGGTAAGCCAATTTCAGCAAGCAACATAAAGCAAAGAACAGCTTGGATTGTCAGATAAACGTACCCAGAGGTGCAGTTAGGATGCTGAAATTATTAGGTGAATGATAGGAAGCCAAAAAATCAGTGAGCCACTTGAGCAGAGAGTATAAACATAAATATCCAAAAGCATGCCACAGTGCATGCGTATTTTATGTTGATGTGCTAATACATTATCTGCTAAGGGTTTATTTAAACCATTTTTGTATTCCTTGCAATTCATTTATCTGCATAAAGAAGAGCCACTAACAGGACAGTGCCTTATGAACAAGCAACCCTGTATGTTTTCCACTGCTGTTTATAATTCTTCATGCTCATATCTATAATTCATGAGCAAATTGGCTCGTGAATGTTTCCATAAAGGTTGAACAAAGTATGGTGCTGTTAACACTCGCACTGTCATGCACAGAATCGAAATGTGCCCACTCTCATTCTATTCATCACAGCTCAAAGACATTTTGGCAATGATATTATCCAAATATTATTAAAACTTTGAACCCTGTCCCCATAAATTATAGCAAAATGGCTTCAGAGCCATTAGGCAAGGAGGATGTATGGGCTCCAGTTGCTTTGGAGTAATTATGTGCTTAAAAGGAAGCGTGGCTAAGCATTCTACCAGTAAAAAGAGAAAAGCTATGATCATTTGTTACTGCTCCAGTGCTGTACACAGTATTGCTCACACAGGTCAAGCCAACCTTACAGCAGGACAATTATCTGCCTAGAGAGACCAAACATCTGTTATTAAGCATGCAGAGGCACCACTGCAGCATGCTAGAAATCTTGTCCACTTCATTGGTTTGGCTTACAGTAATGTACTTCAAACACTTGGCTAACTCTGCACAACATCCCCCCTTTCTTATTGTTACTGCAACAGTTCAGCTTTGAAATATGCAGTACCTTCACTCCCCCATTACTTCCTTTAATACGCGCACAGCTGTTAAAGATGATGGTGTAACTTTAGATGAGTCGCTTTTTGTCTCCTCTTTTCTCTCTCTCACTCTCTTCTTTCTTGAAAATGTGTTTTGAGACGTTCTTGTACATTTATAAGTTACCCACTGAGAGTCACTGTGGAGATTAGGAGTGGTGCAAAAGCACAGGGACACTCAGGTTTTATATTATAAAACAAATGTTGCTTGATTTCAAGCATTCCCTAAGCTAGCCACAGAGGCGAAGGATGCCTTTTCACACAACGGTCATGAAATATGTGTTTAAAACAAACAGCAGCAGTGGAACAGATATCGCTCGCCTGCACTCACTGACAAACACGTACAATGATCTTCTCCTGCCAGGCTGATTGTTCACCTGAAGTGAGGAGATTCTGAACTGTACACAATTTGCTCCACTTTTTAATAGCTCTGATGCTAACAGACAACAATTTTTCCCCCTCTGATAGAAATTGCAGATGTAACTGACACGTTTGCTTTCACAGGGCATAGCAAGAACTCTTAAAAAGAGTAATGAACGGGTGGCAGAGATGTCAGGGTTAGAAATTAGATCTATCTTATCTGTCTTGGGTTTTTCTAAGGAGTCTATCACAGTGCAATAATCAAACCTCTGGAGGAGATGTTAGGTGGGAGAGCTACAGAAATTAAAGGTCCTGAGAATATTTTTTTCTACAGGCTTTGACGAAAAATGTACAACTTCTGTATTTGCTTTATACACACTGTACTAAGAGGAGCTGATACGACTGGCAGATTTACGCTGTCTTGAGATTCTACCAGCATAAACTTCTCTTTAAAGAAACACAGATTTCCTTATCTTAAAAGCAAATGAGAATAATACTCTGGGATGAAAAACACAGGTCCACAGTGCTGCATGCATAGGTAAAAAGTAAAAAAAAAAAACCGAAACAAAAACAAAAACAGATCTTAAGGGGAAAAAACAAACCTATGTTAAAGACTACATTATTGTGTAATCACGAGACTGTTTTTTTCCCTAAGCAGAAAAAAGACTTCAGAGGAAAAGGCATACCTCATCACTATGATGCGTAGTTCACTTCAGCCATTCCCAGCTACATTATGCTCTCTTTTCAATATGCGTGCTTGTAAATAAAAGACCAGTTAGGTAGAGAGTTTGAAATTGGATCAGTGAAGAGGAGTGTGTCTTCTGTCTGAACTTTATATTCAGTCATGCCCAGCCTCGAAGGAATTACAGAATCAATTAAAAACATACCGATAAAGGAAAGATTTTAGTTAGCTTTTTTTTTTAATTTCAAATTTGTTCATCTTAAAGTCAAGCTCACAAACTCCTCAGACACATTCTTCCTCTCATAGTTACAGCAAATGCTGTATCTACAATGGTTATGTTTGTCGAACATTAGGCAAAGAACTTAACACCTAATTCATGAGGAGGTATTTGGGGTAAGTCTGAAAATGGGTGCACTAGCTAAGAGATTTGTTTCATCGTTTTAAGATGACACTTCTAGAAAGAATTGCAATTCAATGTGTACCTTCCTTTGAATCATCATTGATTCATCTCGGTGATAAGCCTTATAACATTTTCAGTACACTCACAACGATGGTCTGTATGGAAGGAAGGAAACTGATCCTTTTGAATAAGCTCTTCCAGAGGGTATGTTTCCAAAAGTTCATGTAGCCTTTCTAGAATTTTTTGGATAAAAAATACATTGTGCAAAGTATCCAGAACTGAGATAGTTTAGCAATACATTTGATTTAACTGGGACATACTTCACAAGTATTTGGGAATTATGAAAGTTATCCACTCAAAAGAAACCTGTAATATTCCAGGGTACTCTGCTTCAGTAACAATAATTTTAATCATGCAAAGGGAAGAGTGGACCTCACCTGCTGCTGTTCAAAGCAGGTAAGACCTCCACCACGAAGACTGTTCTCCACCATGCAGAAATGACCATAACACCGCACAGTCTCCAAAGCCCCTAATGGTTCTAGCTGCAGCATGTCACAAGCCAAAGACGAGTTTTGGGTGAGAAAGACAGCAAGAGCCAAACAGCCAAAATAACTTCAGAAATGACTCAGAAGTTGCATCGGATTGCTTACATATAGTTAAGAAGCAAATTCAAAAGTACAGCATGGGCAGAACAAAATAGAGATGTAGTTTGAATAGAGAAAATACAGTAACTGGAATGAGGTTCCTTTGGGTAGAAACACTATCTTAATCATATGCAGAACTGATCCAGCTGGTCTTATTACACCATGTTATCACTAGCAAGATATTAGCAGGGGTTTCCTGCCCCAAATACTGATACTCAGATAATTGTTAAAGGTCCAATTTTTTTTAATACAGGTAATACCAGGTATTGTTACCTAGCTAGCACAGGAATTTTCAAAATGTACACATAGATTCAAACTATAGAAATCTGTAACGTGATTATAATTTTATATCATAGTTTGTATTTTGAAACTCAAATAGACAAGGTAAATTTTTAAAGAAATTCTTCAAGGATTAGAAGCATTTTCTATGAATATTTATCTGATTTTCCTTTGAATAACTTGGTTTCATCCTTCTAGGTTCCTAAGGACAATAAATAATCATGATAGGATATAAAATGACATTTTAAAATTTGGAACTCCACAGAAATCAATGTGAGTTTTGTTTAAAAACTACAGCAGCCTCTGGTTACGATATAAATAGTTTTCTGTCTGAAATAACTGCAGGTTTTAATAAGAGTTAATGACAAACCAGGTGTTTATTTTCAAAATGAGGCCATGACTTTACTGATAAGACTCTTCTGATAAGACCATGTATACACATATATATTTACCTCTTTACGAAATGGACATTTACTTAGTGCAGATGTATAAATTAAAGATACATCACACTAAGCTTTATGGAATATATCAAACCAAGCTCATAAATTCAGTGTTTTCTAATTCATGTAAACACCATTAGCAACAAAGCAGGACAATTAAAACTATTCTGTAAAATGACACTGTTTGTCAATATGTTTACAGCAAATAGGGGTGCATAATTTTTTGTGTCAGTGTAAGAAAAGTGACAATAAATGAACTAGAGCTTGAGGCTGGGACAGAAAAATGAAACGGGAGGGGAGAAACGAGTGTTATTCCACAAACGCAAGCCTTTTTTGGAAGACATCTCTTCTGATGAATGAGTCAATCAATTGTCTGGAGTGTCAGTTTCTTCGTCAGTGAAATCAGACCGATTGCACTCACATTACATATTATTTTGAATGTAATCCTGTGGGCTGATCAGTCAGCGCCAATATTCACAACTAGTGATGCGTCACCTGTTGACTGCAAGTGTACCACTTATAAGGTAAGAAATTAATCAGCATGAGTAAAGGCATCAAAATAATTTCCTTGAGATCACTGGATAAAAGAAACTCTGTAAATGTAAAGGTGCACAGAAAAAAAAAATGCAAAGAAAATTCATAAATAGAGATTCACCCTGAGTGATGGGTGCTGCACACAGTGCACGTTAATTAATTAATGCAGTCTTGCGACTACCTGCACTCTTTATATTTGACTATTGTCAATTATCGCAACACTTCATAATGCAGACAGCATGCTAGCCACTTGCATAGCTTTCCATATAGTCCAGTGTCTCTACACTATTTGCGTTACGTACACTTATATGAACAAAGAAGTATTTGTAAAAGACACGATGACAATATCTGATGGCTATTTAACTTGGGTATTTGTTTATGCAGTAATGAAAAACTAGAATCTGTAAAAATATTTTCAAATATTTCCTAAACTCAGAATATAGAGGAATAGCTCAGTAGAATGAAAGAACAGATATTCTCTGATACGTGAGACTTTGAAGAGCATGAACGGAAGTGGTGTGGAAATGGCTAAACTTTACAGAGAGCAAACAGTCCCCATTAAGGAAAGTGATTAGCACATGAAAATTATCACATTTTAACTGTAACAAGCTGTTATTTTTTCTGTAAGTGTAAAGAAGAAAATCACAGGAGCATGCACATGTTAAAGAGGAGACTTACTGATGTGGTGGTAAAATTGTTAATATTTAAGATTGAGAGGTCTGACTAAGAAGTAATCTTTACAAGAAAAACATTCCTGTGGACTAAAAGCTAACAGTCTGTGATTGTTTCCAACTCTGAACTTCTGAGCTAGGATAATACTGAGTGTGCTGCTGCTATAGGCTCCACCAAGTGCTATCTCTCCATATTATCATGTTATTTATTGTTTGATTCCTCAGTATTATGGCAGTATAGCAAGCTACTTAAGGAGTCCATCCCTCCTGGCCTTGTTAACATTGAAATGATTGTTTTTCCTCACCTCTCTCCTTTTTTCTAAAACAGTATATGGGTTGAGTCTGTGCAATCACTTGGCAGAGAACAGAGGAGCAGAGAGGGAGATGATGTCCACATGTCCTCTCATTATACTCATAGTTAACAAAGCTTCTGTCTGACCTGTCCTAAATTATACTCACACTATTATGCACTTGGAGTCCTCAGATTCTCCAACACAGAACATAGAGATGTGACGTGTAAGTGATGTCTTGGTTATCCAATTAATATCCCCTGTGGAGATGCATACATTGCAAGGAGGAAAGCAGAAAAAGAAAGGTAAATTAGTGTACCAATCCTGCAGTCCTTGGAGTCTAAATTATGTTCCTTCAGCATGCATTTCTTCTTATTTACACTTAACGTTTCTGAATTTGTCTATGTTGATATGGGGACTTGGTATTTCTTCTTCCCTTCTGAAACAATGCTTGGCATGGACTATACTTTTGGGACAAACAGGCCTTCATAGTCACTACTGAATTAGTACCTAATTTGCTATCAACTTCATTGTGAACAACTAAATAGTATACTTTCATCCTCACCACCAGGCTCCAGATGCTGTCCCTTCTTACATGAGATCACAGGAGTTTTCCACAGAGCATCATGGCTGTAACATTATTTCAGGACTTAGTTTATAAGCATGTTCAATTACTGGCTCATTACCAGGGTAATGAAAAAATATGTCAGAATGGAGAACATTTTTACAGCATAACTGTTTTATGATAGTAAGACATGATGGAGATTATTACTTTCTAAGGGAAAAAATCTTACTTTGGACATAACATCACATCATTTGGGTCTATACACACAGATAGTGAAATTATGCTTAATTGAGAAAGCCTATCCATTCAAATTTTATGCTCAATCATACAATTTTTTCTTATTCTCTTGTGGAAGGAAAATTACAGTACATCCAGTCACATTACATTTTTTGTATTGTGACCAAAGGTTTTTCCAATAAATATCAAAATCTTTGTAAAGTAGAAAATAGAACCTGGGGCATGAGAGAAATCACCGATAGTTTTACAGGGTACAGCTCAGAGTTTATACAGCAATAGTTCATCAAAGAATCTCCTCCCGATCGCCTCACCCAAAGCCAACTTCAACAGCCTTTCCATGCTGCCAAACTTTGACAGGCTGGTGGAACTTGCCTTATTCCATCCTTTAGTATTTTTTTAACTCCATTTCCATATTTAATTTAAATACTGATTGCCCAAGAGATATATAGCTACTAAAACAGATTTCAAGCAAAGTTTTCTTTATCTGAACAAGCCTCTGGGAAAAGAGGAGAAACCCAATTAAAAAAGCAGGTTAAAAAGGAGAAGCGTGGGAATGAGCTTGTCAAAGAGGGTTTTTGATCTGTCTCACAAAATATTTGACTATGTGAGCAGACAAGTACAAGTAGATGAAATTTTCCGTGTAAGAAAACTCCTCCACAGTCTAGTTTCAAAACAAAGAAGTACACACATTAATGTCAACCATTCTGTGCCATCTGATTAATTTTTGTAATCTTGTTTTAGGTTTCCTCTTCAATTGTCAGTTGCAGTTTCTTAAGAAATCTGCATGCAGCTGCATTTTAAAGCACTCTCTCTACTCAAATGAACTAATCTCTTATATTGTACTTGTCAAAAAAAAAAAACAACCCTTTCAATATTCTTTTCCTCCAGGAAGGCATAATTTATGGTAAAGCACATTTTCTCAAGACCTTCCCTTGTTGAGAGGACATATGCGAAACTGTAGGCATAATTTTGGACTATTTTTTGCCTTCTTGATAACAGACAGTCTAGTCTGTGTTTCTAAAGCACTTTGTGCAGGTGAATAGTACAACTATCCTTCAGCCTGAAGAAAAAAATTACTTCATGCAGGTATGATTGCACTTCCAAACAGGTGAGAAGAATAGATATTTTTACAAACTCATTTTGAAGCTTCCTTACACTGATACTACAAAGTTACTGCTTCCGGAGGGCAGCTGCCTTGTACTAGTCATAATGTATATCCAGTTTCAGACCCCAAGTTGTAAACAAAGTGCCACCCTATGAGGATGCGGAAAAAATACTCTAGGTATTAGTAAATTTCAAAGTTTCCATGACAAATTTGCTTATTCTTTTCTTCTGTGGTAGCTACTTTCTCTCACTACTGAATTATGGTGGAATTGGAAAATAACCTGAACAGTTAACATGCAATGAAAATTCAGTAGCCTATAGGGAAAAAACTTTCAGTCCATTTTCAAGAAGACAAACATGCAACCGCATTAACAGTTTCAGTCAGCAATAATCACCCTGGTTAGCAATCTAAGTAGGGATTGTATAGACATGGCAATGAAGCTAAAATTGAAGATTAGCATGGTCTTTCTAAGTTTAGTTGGTAGACTGAATCAGGAAAAATGCCCTGTCTAGACAGTCTCAGCTTTGTAAATAAAGGAAAGACCCCATTCCCTAACTGTCTGTCCAGTCCTTTTATGCATTCACCTGAAGACATAGACACACACACACTCAAGTTCACTCCAAGGTTTAAGAAAAGCTTTTAGGAAATACATTGAATACTTGGATTCAAAATTCTAGAGAGTTTTTGTTGGGTCTTTCAGCAATTCTTGTAGTGTTTATATGAGAGTGATTCTGCCACTAAATTATTTGCAAATGTTCCTCTTTTGGGGGGACTTGGAGCCAAATTATAATAAGCAAGAGCAGATTGACCCAGATTAAAAGATACAATTAGTCTGTCTGATTAGTAAACCTAAAAAGTACTACTTACACTAAGTTATTGTTTTTATGACAAAAGACATCCTGGCAGAACAATAAAGTCAGTGCCATGGATAAGAAGCTTGCAATTTACTCCAAACAGTATGAAAAAATCAGTTTAGAGATACAGTAATTCAAAATCAGTAGAATTGAAATATTATCATGCCAAAGGTAAGTCTGACAATACCAGTACATAGACGTATAACTGTTTATGCCTGATTCATATCAAAGCCATTTTATGTTATGGCATGGGTGAAATTTTAATCCTATTAAAATCACATGCAAAATCCCCCTGAACCGCAATAAGACCAGGCTCTCACGTAAAATGGATCTTTTCCAGTAAGCATTTAGGCCCAAACCAACTTCACTTTACAGCTCTAGTGGGATCTATCTTAGTATAAATTGAAATGAAAATTAGGCCTCCACATGTGTACATACAAACACATCTATATTTTTATTTGCACATATATTGAATTACCAACTGATTCCTTTAGGGACCACACCTAAAAATATTTTTTATTCACTAAATTTAGCATTAATGACAAACAATGCACCAGTCACTACTTGTGGAGTGGAGGGAAAGCAGAATTGAATCCATTTACTACTCTATAAATATAATAAATACATTAAGAGTATCATACCCTGAAAGATTTTATTGCAATCTGTACCACTTCCATTCCAGCACCTCAAAGCAAAGTGTTGTGCTACCATTATTCTCATCTCTCCTTAAAGCCTGAAACCTGTGCTTTTTATGTGAACCTGTTACATGGCTCAGCTGTGGTTGCACACAACACTGCTAGTAAAGTGAACCGCGCTCGTAAAGTGTGGGCACCTGTGACGGGCAGCAAGGCATCCTCAGCAAGAATTCCTCCCAACCTGCAAAAGTGTGTGGTCATTGTGACCTGAAAAGGTGCTACCCTAATGGATATCATTTCATCAACCAACTCAAAGCTGGCAGTTCCACCATTTGATGCTTCTAAGAAGTCTGCTGAGCCACATGCAGGCCAATATTACCGGTTTTATACCACCATTTTGCCAACTTGCTTATACAATACAGGTCATGACTAGGAGCCCTGTCCTGTTTTCCCTCACAGCACATCTCTGAGTCCATCAAGAAAGAGGTGTTTTTTTCCAGAGTACACTACGGGATCTTTGAAGAAAGGCCATCACCTGATTTTGAAAGACTCATGATAGCAGGATCTCCTGCACAACTCTCTCAAGTGGGAAATGGCAATTTTGTTCCCATGTATCTTCTATATAGAAAATCTGCTGGTTTTCCCTCATTCTGGGAGGCAGTTTCCCATCTGCTGCTGAGTGCTACGATGCTATAAGTGTGACCATACCCTAAGCAGTTTCAGGATGACAGTGAAATGTGCATTTTTAAGACTAAAGGGAGAAGGAAAAGCCTGATGTCGAGACAGGAAGCTGATGACTCTTGTAATAGCTGACTCTGCTATACACTATCTTTGTGAGAACAGGAGATGAGCAAAAAGTGCCTTGCAAGAGGTAGGAAGAAGCCCTGGGAAAAGCTTGCTGAATATTTTGAGAGCCAAAGAGAAGATCTATACAAAAAACTTTCTCTGAGCAATTATATTCCTGCTTTGAGTCCAGGATTATTTGTAGACAACATATACATTTGTGTAATTGCACATCTTCATCTGTATAGGTAGCTATGCAAGGAATTAGTTCTGCCTCGTGTGTCCATCTGATCATACTTCATGTACGTTTTTTTTTTTATTACAGAGTACATTTAGATTTACTAAGTGAACGTATGGATTTTATGGCAAATGATGTCAGGCATTACAACGAATTGCACATGACTCAAAATCAGGACTGCAAAAATAACTTCAATGAGTTTAAAATAAGTAATAATACACTAAATTGAAGACTAAAAGCAGCAAAAGTTTTCACTGAGCATAGAGAATGACCTTGGGGAAAACTGAATACTCTGCTGTCCCTAGGGGACAAGGGCAAAAAACTTCAGCAAGCTAAACGTGAGGCATTGCTACTTGGCAAACAGAGAAGATGAACGCTCTCCCAAGCTGGTATCTTAAAGGACAATGCTTGGTTGTATTCCTGCAATTAAATGGGAAAAGTAGCACCCAATCAGGACGCAAAGAGAATGTAAGTCATCAGCGAGTGGAAAGTGAGGACTTTGCAGATATGCAACAGTTGCTTCAGACAAAGTGCATCATTGTTTACTTTTTCTCAGATACAGCTGCTTTTCAAAATGTTTTAATAATTATATATTAAAATACTAGATGACAGACAAAATATATACGTATAAGCTCTCTAAATAACTGAGGCTATCCTACGAGGCTTAGCGTGTAGACATGGTACAGTTCAGGTTACCCTTGAGGACGAAACTCCGCTTCTGTTCATACTCACCTACCTACACACACATATTCTTCCCCCTCCCTGCCTTAAATTCCAGATTGACCATACATAGCTATTTTCCTGTTCGTAAAGGTTATGATGTGGGAGTACCCTCATAAAATTACTAAAGCAAGCATGACAGAAAGATGCAGGGAACAAATATCACAGCACAAAGGTATTTCTGCCTCTGTCTAGTTTCTTGGTAGTAACCACACTGTGATTGAACCCTACATTCATCTCTGATGCACCTTCAGAGTAGCTATGAAACCCATTTGAAAACCCGGGTAATGGTCTTGTGGTTGGCTAAGGATGATTTCTGTGCTACATTAAACCCACCGTCATAGAAGCAACTGCAGTACAAAATATCTTTATGTCACTTTTTAAGTTTTAGAACTTTGCCCTTTACTTTCTGCAGCTCTCTTCACTCTTGGGGAGGTTTCGCAAGGCAGCTGAACTAATGTAATAGTTATCAACTTCAGAAGAGTGGTCTCTTGTTTCTCCTCCATCCCACCTAACTGATCTCATGTGAGCATTAGTGCAGACACTTAATGAAACCTCTCAATGAGATGGTTTAATCTTCTGCAAACTATTAATTTCTGTAAATGATCCACAAGGCAGAAACAGCTCCCTCAAACTGGAATTGGACTTATATCAAAGTCCAAAAATCAACCTCTCTTGTTCAGCAAGTCCAGTGACCCCAGGTAGTCATAATTCATCTTTCCAGACTGCATCCAGCAATGAATAGTGATCACACAGCCTTCTGTAAACAAAAGTATTATTTATTAATAGTAGTTAGATGTTTGCTTTCACCTAAGGCTAATCATTTCTGTCAGCCTGAGCAGGCCTGCTTCTTCTGATTCTTCCCAGACAGCAGCTCTGCCTCAGTCAGATTCTCCTGAACCACAAAATCCCATCTCTCAACAGATTATCCTTTGAAAACTACCACTCTTCTTTTTTTTTTTCTCTCTCGTGTTTGTGGGACTTTTCTTCCCCTGGTTCAAACGGCTGAAGAGGAACCTTCAGAGTTGATATAACTTTGCTAAATGGTTCTTAATAGTGTGCTGAGAAGTTTCAACTGGAGCCATTCCTTCTCATTCTTTCTACTCCCTCTCCCCCCCAAATCCTCCATTAAGTGAAACCAATGTATTTTTACAATAAACATTCCACTAAACACGTCCATATATAGACTGATTTGATTATTATTGCAGAGCAGCTCTGATTTTCCAAAGCAACTTATCTTAGTCATCACTACACAACACAGAAAAACTCATAAAATGAGAAAGTAAAAAAGAAACTCAAAACCTTCTCTTTAACATTCCTCATTGACAACTTCTTCTTTATGTATTCCACTTTGTCCTAAGTGTTTCTCTAATGCTTTACTAACTTCATATACTCTGCCTACCACCGAAACTGAGCCAAACAGAGGGCAAGCACTTAGCAGGGCACATTTTTTATGCAATAAAGGAAGTGAAGTATCTCATATGAACTTGGGCTGCAAAGCTTTGGGAGGATGGAGAGGAGTCTGGGAAAGTGGAACCAGAATATGCTCAAAACACAGAGTGAGTATCCATACTGCAGAATGGCTATAGAATATAAAAGTACTTGGGAGCTCAGTGTTTTATCTCACCCCCTTTAAGAGCTGCATTGTGACACAGGAGTCAGTATCAACTCTAATTGCATCACCAGTAACAATGACAGTTATTATTAATTTTTATTATATGTAAATTCTCCATTTGTTCCTGCAGCTAATATGTCCCTTAATCTGGTAACAGTATGGCATAGGTGATTTCTGTTTTCACTGGCAACAACATATTCCCTGCTGGGAAAATATGACTAGTCTTGGAAAAGGCTTAATCTTGAAATTCAGCTATTTTTTTGTTTCTTGGTGGCCTCTAGTTGCAAGCTTGAGGAAGTGTACAATAATTATCAGTCTGCAAGGCGTAAATGCCAGTCAGGCTATATGGTTGCTTTGTGCACACAACAATATCTAAAGAACTCTGCCGTGTCGGAGTTGGGCTGGCAGCTTGCTCCTTCAGCGTAATGGCAGTGATTCAGTTGGTAACTGGATGAAAAATTGCAGCAGGTTTCCCTGTTATGATTCTTTCATGCATCTCTGTCAATGGCAGTTTACATTCTGGGATTGAGATCATTTGTTTCCTGTTTGCTCACAGCTTCAGGCTTTTCTTGTTTGCCACCACGGATTTACAGCCCTCCCCCCTCCAGCAAACCACATCTAAGGGGCTGAGGGATTATAAGGCTTAATACTTTACAGCTCAGCACATGTAGCAGAAAGTTAAAACTACTGTAAAAGGAATGATGACTAGATACTCCTGTGAAATAGATACATGCACGTGTGCAGATATGGGTATGTCTATGTAGAAAGAAGCCCACAGAGCAGTCCACATAGTGGTGAGATGCTAGACTAAAAGCTTTATTAGCAGCTTGTCTTCTCATAAACTATCCGACAAAACCTCAGGAAAAAAAAACCAAAAGTTTTTTAATGGGTTCCTTTTCCTAACCCTACTTGGAAAATGATAGCAAAGTAAAATACACACTTCAAAAGACTTCCAATAGTCAAACCTTTTTATAGTTTGATGAAAAAGATGTTGCTGTATTCATACAGTCATTAAAAATAAATGAAAGCATAAACACAAGCATGAATGACCTGATCCAGTACTTACTTATCACACGTGTCTAGTTGGAGAGATGTTTATACCCCATGATACCAGCTTATCTAGCCAGATATCTTAAATATTTCACTCATATGCTTCACTGCCATCAATACATGTACCCTCCCAATGCCTATCTGAAGTAGGGAACTGCTACTATGTACATTAACAAAAGTGTATATATAAGCGGACACAGGAATGCTAAGGCCTGCATTTGACTCCTGCTAAAATTAAAACTGGAGTCGATTTCAGCCTTGAAAAACGTGACCCTAAGTACTCAGAATAAAACATGAGGGTAAAGCAGTGAGACTAGAACAAAATGGTATGTGATTAAATGGTGACCTGAATAAAAGTTGCCCAATCTACCGTCTTTCTTACTCAGCTATCCTTTTTCTTTATCTATGAAAGGAAGTACTGTTTGTCTTTATCACTCTTGTCATGGTCAGCAAAACTGGGTGAAGCACATAATTTATTTCATAAATGCCACCTGTTTTTTGTTTTTCTATTCACTAACTGCTCAGAAGCAGTTTAGCTTTTCCTTGAAAGTGTATTTGTATTCAGAGAATTATTTGTGGTTGCCAGCTTATTCACAAGCAGCTCATTACAAGCATTCACTCTTTAAGTACTTGGTTAATTTTGATTAGATAAATGGCTACAGGGTATATTTCTGTCCCTGACTGGATCTCTAAGTGTTCAGTTTCATGATTAAGTACTCATGTTTACAAATTTCCAACTCCCTTTCTAAGACTGTTCAACATTTATTCAATATACACTATTCCAAACATTCCTGCCATAAGAAAATAAGCTTTGTCACAGCAGTTCAAGCAATGGTCTCTGGTGACTGAAGTTTCAGAAGGCGCATTAGTTGTTTGAGCGAGTACAACTGAGGTCGTCTTATTTGAAAATGTAAACATGATGTACGATATTGCTTAGCTGTTAGAAAACTATTCCTTAGAGGAATCAAAGTGTATTATATGAATCTCTCTGAACTCACTAGAATATTTTAAAATACAATGGCATAATCAGATCATTAGAAATGTTTCTGGATGAAGACCACAGAATCAAATCCACTGGCCTGCCCTGGTTCTTTTGCATGGCTCCAGCGATACAAAACAGTTGTAAAACTGTCTTCATCAGCCAGTTTATTACTGCTTATGTCACCAGAATGGCACAAAGAAGCCTTTTGAAGGTGGTCTTAGGCACCTAAAGTGAGGCAAAACATTGCCATATTAGCCCTTGTTTCTGTCATATTCACTCACATTTATTATAGGTTGTATATATGAATTGTAAGAACAGCAGAGGTGCCCTTTTGGGGAAACACTATTAAAGGATCTCAGGACCAAGTCCTGAATTAGGATGGACTTCAAATATCAGTTCTTTATGTCAGATGAAGTTGAGGGGAAGTGCCAAAAGGAGGCAAAGCTCAACCTAGGGGCTAGCAGAAGTGGGCTGGCAGAGGTAGGCAAGGAATACAAATGACAAGAAAAGCAGCCAACCTCCTTTGCAGCGACCGTGTTAAAGCCACTGTTTGAAATGATCACTGTGAGCAGATTCTCCTGCAAAGAAAGGCAGGAAAAGGATAACCCACTTCTGCCAACTGAGTCAAGCCACAGTCTCCATGCAAAACTGACACTAAGTATTTTACTCTTTACAAATAGTCTTTATAATTGGGATTTTTAAATAATCCTTCTTAAAAGGGATTGCAGCTGTAATCAATTTGTGGAGGGCTGTTTTAATAAGAAGCTGCTCGAATAGGATTAACTATGAGACCCTAGACCTCTTTCCTCCAGTCCTTAAACTCCTATTTGAAACATTTAGATACCCCATAAATTATTTATTGGTCTTACAAGGTGTCATCAAGCTAAGAAAATGATGCTTGACAAGTTGAAAACCGTAACCATTTCCACCAATTTGTTAACAGCCTCTCCCACATGGCATGTAATGTCTCACTTCTGCCTTGTCTTACAGGAACAGTAGCTATATTCACCCATTGCACCAAAAGCACACGTGTAGAGCTGGCAGATCTTGTGCATTCTATTTATTCCAGGAAATGTATCAGAAAATAATTTATAGATAGCTTGAAAATAGAACGTCAGAGTGGATTTCCTTTTCCTTGCAAGGTTCTTAAATAACAAGGGAACAGAAAAAACAGAGTTTTTCACTCCCCCTGTCCTCCATCCCCCCCCCAAATCCTACTTGACTCTTTCTTTGATTTCTGAACGGCACAGATAAATACCTGAATAGGCATGCTATAAGAATGAATACAGGGAAAATCTATGTGGGCTTTTGCCAAGAAAAGAGGAATCACTCCTTCATCTGAAGTATGTCTCTCAACACTTGTATCTGTCAGCTAAGGTTGGAAGTAAGGCTACTGGAATTTTTTTGCAGGGCTTCTCTGGAAATACCGGTTAGTGAAGACCAGTAAAAAGGTAGTGGGACAGGGGACATAACTCTTCAGTAGGGATCTAGCTAAAGGCTCACTTCAAGCATGAGGCAATTTGCATTTAGCAAATATCATCTGAAGTCAGTATTTAACCTCTGATTCTGCAACTGAAAATAGGTTTTTGCTCATCAGTCCTTCTTGTGGGAACGTAACACAAGGTTTCACACTTTCATCGGTGGAGTCTTAACATACTGACTCCCATACTGACAATGCTCCATCATTAACTACAGCAGTTTTGTGGGGATCCTGGGCCATAACCATTTTGTCTAAGAGTTTACTTGTTTGTTTCTGTTTGGCCGTTTGTTTTTTTGTTGTTTTTTTTTACAGACACCATGAGATTATAGATTTGATCCATGGTGCAACCAATCTTTCTGCCATGAAGCAGTCTGTGTCAGTGTATCACATAAAGCAATTAAAACATCGGTTAAACAAAGACTTCAAAGTGTGAAGCTCTGATTTATTACATGCCATTTGTTTACTGTATTAGTCTACTAATACCAGATCAGTCAGCTTTCAACAGCAATAATAAAACTGTCCATGGGACCAAGGCTCATGGGGGAGTGACCTCTAGTTTTGCAAGTGTACAGTTTCCACAGACAGAATATCTGAAACTAAATCCACTTAAAAGCACAAAACTGGGGAAACTACAGATGCACCCAAGTAAGGTTTTGTCTGATCTACTTCCTGATATAATTTCAAGTTCACTGAACTTCTTTGATGTTTGGTCATTTTAAGAGACAGTGACTGCTGAAAACTTCTCTTCCGTTCAGTCATGGAGCAAGTGACACAAAGGACAGCAACTGCCACTGTTACTTATGAACTATCATGTACATCTGAGTTTATCAGACATTTTAAACATTGGGACCAAGTGTGGTCATCTAATAGAACATCCCTCTATGTCTTAAAAAGTGAGAAAACAAAATATGATGTGAAAAAAGTTAGGGACATAAATCTATTATTACTTTAAAAAATATCTAAGCTGTTTGTTTCTGTCTCCTTATACACACCATGAGATTATGGATTTGATCCTTTGTACAACCCATCTGTTTAGTATGAAGCAGTGTTAGTATATCATGTAAAGCAATTAGAGAAATTGGTTAAACAAAGACTTCAAAATGCAAAGTGTCTGGTAGTCCTGGATAAAATATTTTAAATATAATACAGTGCACTGTGCCTTTTCCACAAACTACTCTACGAAATAAACTCCCACTAGACTGGAAGGATAGCGGCAATATTACTGAAAACATAAGCTTAGTTTTAATGCAAAAAAGTTGTTGCTCTCTGTCATCTAATTATAAAATCCTTGTATATGATTGACTTTTAAGCCACTTCAGTAGTTCAATAATAAGTATTTCTGCTTCAAATTTACAAATTTAGAGATGATGATTTCAGAAAGATATTGGGTGAAAGCAAATAGTCCTTTCCCATTTTTCTTTGAAAAACTTATCTTGACTATTAAAGTGCACAAATAGTCAGCCACAAAGTTACTGTAAATCACAAAAGGAAAACACTTCTTTTGGAAAGCTGCAGTTTACAGGTGAAAAACTTTCAATAAGAAACGCCTGAATATGCGGAAACATCCATTTTTCCTTGTTCCAGGTAATTGCAGAGCTTAAATGATAGTACAGATCTGGTCATTCATGAACAAAGACATTTTGTGGTTTTAGGCATACACAGGGAAGTAAATGAGTTTAAAAGATGTAGAAAGCAATATACTTTAGCAGGAGGAAAATGAAGAAATTCTTGAGCTGCTAATAGAAAAGAAGCACATTGGCCTAGAAACCCTTTTTTGTTTATAATTTCATAAACGGAGTCAGTAGCCTGAGACAAGCCTGTCACATCTTTGGCTTTGAACAAGGGTCAGTGATGGATAACTGACCTCCTTTCTCACTTTTATCAACAAATGTCAAAAAAGGCAAACAACAGCAATGACATCCTGCCCAAACAGCCAAGAGTGTTTCATTTTCTTTGCACTTCTGTTTCCTCTGTGCCTTTAATCAGGGCCGGGGGATGTAATTGCTCTGTCTGGGCACAGCTTAAGGCATGCTGTGCAACTAACAATTAGTTTAGAGACTGAGATCTATAAATTTTGAGAAAAGAGTAAGAGGATTTGGTGTGCTTGAGCTATCCTTTCTAATGAAGAAAAATATCACACCGGAAGGGACCCAGAGTGTTATCAAAGCAACTTAATATCATCTGGTAGTGATTTGTAGGCCCTCATAATCTATTGTGATCATGTTGAAGGGGGAGGAAAAAGTCCACGTGTTCCACTATTTATGAGATTTCCAAAATGATGGCCGCCATCTGTGCAAACGCCACTAATCTCAGCCACTGTCTTCATGGCAAATGGCTCCATGAGATTGTCCGAGGGAAGGGAAACACTGCAGGAATGTTGGGCTATTTATTGTTTATAAAAATAAACCAACTGGACTAAGACATATGTGAGGAATTTATATCAAACAGCTGCAAAAGCAAGTTGCCTCAATAGGGAGGGTGCATTGATGATGCAATCGGACCACACCGAAAGATTTTCCTATTAATCTTAAAATATACATGGCACTCTTGAGGTCCTGATTTGTCCCCATCTACACCCAAACTCACCTTACATGGATATTCTTAAAATAATTTTTGAAAACAGCTTATATAGATTGACACTAATTTACTATGTGAGTTTATTAACTAAATAAATATAAACAAAACCTAAGAACAGTCTGTCCCCATATAAGCTCACCTCTCTTAAACACTTCCTCCTTGCTGTCTTAGTTAAACAAGCACAATGCAGATACTAATACCCAGTGTCAGTGAACCTTCATGTCAGGTATACCAAGCTTCTAGGATTTGAAAATTCCTTGTTTTATGGCTGGCAGTCTAATCCCATTAAAGCCCTTTCCTAATTTCTTAATGAAGAAGATCAAATCCATCACAATAAGAAACAACACTCATTGAGAACAATGAGTCAAAGAATAACAAGATAACACCAAAATGATAAAAGGTGTCACAGCAAAACCACAAAGTAGAATATTTTAGTATTGGGCCTGCATAACAGTATCAGACAAAGGGAAAAAGAGATCTAAGAAGAGAGACAAGCTTCTTGCCTTTGCAAAGCCTGTTTACCAGATATGCTTGACACTGGAGAGAATCTTACTTATTTAACTGTTAATGGGTTAGTATATCTACAGCAACCTCTGGGAAATTCTCTTTCTAGGTCTACCTGCTTGAGAACAGCTATCTTCTCTTTTCATTAAAACCGCATGCACTTTGAAACACCTGCCTTCAGGAAAACTCTCAAGCTGATTGACTCTAACATGAGAATTAATTCAGGCTGCTTTAGTGCATGGACAAGGCTCCACAGAACAGCGTGTCGGTATTAGGCTTTCCCATAATACGAACTGGCAAGGATTGCTCTTTTGGGAATCCTGCTCAGCTGGAATCCAAGCACTTTGTTTGACAACTGACTTTCAAGGTATGTGTCCTTTTCTTTTAAACAAACACATGGTGCTTGAAAGCCAAGGTACAACTTGGCATATCTATCTATCTATCTATCTATCTATATCTATAAATGAAAAAAAGGACACTCTGTATGAAACAATTTGCTATAGTTTGTGAGTGTTACTTACCCATGCTGATGCTAGAACTTTCTGGCTAGAAGGGAGGAAAAATGTTTTGTTTGCTTAATATATTTTAAAAGAGTGATCACAGAAGTCAGTAGTAGATACTAATCGTGTGTTCTGACTTCTAGGAGACTCTAGGATTTGGATCTTCCTTCTTTTAGAGAAGGAATCATGCACAGTCACAAGATATTTTAGCTCAGACACATTAACAGTGAGGTACACACTTGAATGGATCCTTGTTAGCAGAAAAACCCCACAAACCCAACCCCCTACCCCAAACCAAAACCCTTAAGCCACTCAAAGCATGGCTTACGTGTTACAGGCACACTTGTGCATTGGTCACACTACTTCCGTGAGTGATTTCTGTGAAGCCCAGAGCTCAAGCACTTGCCCGTGCACAACACCAAACATGCCACAAAGCCCCAGGATTCCCCTGCAGACCTTCCAACTCTGCCTCTTCCTTAGCTCTCACACACAAATACTTGTAAATTCTCTGTCCACACACCCATCATCCCCAATTCAAAAAGCACACACTTGGACAGTGGTCAGGTCATAGTTTTCCTACTGTTATGGCTAATCTATAAAATGGCATGAAGGCTGTTTAAATCCATTAGTGAATCTGGCAAGGAACTTGCCCTTTTAGAGGCAAGAGACGGTTGAGAAACAAGTTCAAAGTTATCTGTTGTCTTAATAATCACTGAAATGCAATCTTAGTGTTGTTCAAGGTGTAATTACCTGACATTTTTCTCTGACAGTAAGACATAGAAATTCTTATATTTCCTTTTAGTCTCTGACTGTTCATTTCTGTTCCTGTGCTGCAGTTAATCCTCTTTGCTGTGCTGAAATCTACAGAAGTGGCCTCACAAAAATCTGTAGTAGCACAGCAAAGGTGAGGTCTGTGACCCAGAAGTCAGGGAACCACTGAAGTTGACCCCACCACTAAAGAAAATAGATATTAGAACTGCATCAGCAATAGACTTCATTTCTGATCAGATTCTAAACTGGTTTTACTTTGAATACATGCAAAGTCATAAAGGCTACTTTAGTAAAACTCTCTGTTTCAAAGCGTGCTAAGTCTACCTTATCAAGTAAAATAGGCTAAGAAATTAAGCTGGGAGCATTTAACAATGTCTCGCTTAGAACTGGATTGAGACATTTTACATGAACAACGGTCCCATCAGTATTAAAACAGTGTGCCTAGAAGTTCGCTTGCATCAATGATTCTCTCCCTCTTTGCCAATATCTGATCACCTATTTGAGTATATGTATATATTTTAAGGTGTATTACCAAACACATAAACGTTCTTAACACACTTAGGATTGATATGCATGGAGACTCGGAAAAAAATTAAAGCAAATCAACTAAAGATCAATATATGTAAGATAAACCATGTTTAGCCTGCAGGAAGGTGTTCTTATGCACCAATCCATGATCAGACACTGCAGAAACGGCTCCAGCATCCTCCCCTCCATTTGTTTCTGCTGTCGGTGGAGGTTAACTAACACTGCGGGTGTGAGCACACCTCACTTCAGTTTCCCAAAAGGAAGTCTCCTGAATTGGTACACTTGTTCCCATCTCCTGCCGCAATGTATTTCATTCTGAGTTATACTACTACAACTGTTTATGAAGTCACGCTATAAAGCAGGTTGTAAACTGATCCGGGTTCAAAAGCTGTTGTGAATTGCTGGCGGCAGGAGATGTGAGGTTGGCAACAGTCTCTTAAATTAGCTGTGCTACACAAGAAATACTGGAACTGTAGCAAAGGTTATCTTTTCCCTGGCAACTTTTGTGTGTCTTATGTCACTAAATTCACAAACAGGTCACAGAACCTGTTGGGAAAAAAATTGCAGAGCTTGAGCCTTGCCAGCGAACAACCTTTCCAAGAGGAAACCTTACACTGGCATTGGTTTGCAAAAATATATGCAGAATGACCCAAGTACACCTAAGAAATCCCCAGTTTTCAAATATAGAAACAAGAATAGATTGTGTCATCCTGTACACACATGTCAGGAAAGTACAATCATGCTCGGGGATGTGAAATGATGCCTGGTTTTTGCTCCCATTATCTCAAGCACAATACAATCACAAAATAAAATTCACTAGCTGATTGTTTTTTAGGCTTCATTTAAAAGAGATCTTTAGAACTCCAGTGTACTTCCTACTCCTACTTATTCCTGCACTGTCAGTCATCCACAGCACGGTAAAATACCATGTTTGTCATTATTCTGGAATGTAAAGGTATATGCTAGCTGTGATATGTTCTTTCAGAATTGCTGAGTGATTCATACTATGATGAATCCATACTATCATGGGGGACAATAGGCATTTCAGAGTATGCCACTAGCTAACTTTTGTCACCAGTTATTTATCAATCTTTCGACAGAGTACCATATTTTTTCTACTAAAACACATAGAGCTATGACCCAGCAGCTAGAGGAAATAGTGGTATTTTGCTTCTGTTCACAAAATATAGGCAAAAGTACTGGTAACCTAGAAATATATATTGCTTTTTATTGTATATAGTAAGCACAAAGAGTTGCAGACTGCAAGATGCACAATTGCTTCACTATAAAATGAATAAAAATGTTCCACCTCTGCAAAGCCTGGACGTTATTTGCATGCTGTCTAATGTGAGGAGCCTTACATAGAATTTCCTTCTAATTAGCAAGTACGTATGTCCAAGACAACTGACAAACAGGACTTTAAAAGCCTTAAAAATAACATATTATTTACAGTGCTGTTATTCCCAACATTTCGAACCTGAAAAGATTTGGTTAACAAACATAGATACACAAAGGGGATCTTACCTTTTACTTCTCTGCATGACCGCATGATTTGAGAAGTTATCCGTCCCTTAAAACAAGAACAAAATATCTTTGTTATTTTTATGACAACAGGTGTTTTTTTTGATCCTAGAGATCGTCTTTCGTCATTAGGTACCAAAGCACTTTCTGAGGAAGGTAAATGTTCCGATCCCACTCGTAGAGGTTGAATATGAGGAACAAGTCCACTGCAGTTTAAGTAGTTTACCTAGCAGGGCAAAGGCAGAGCTAGAAGTTTACCCACATTTCTATTCCTCCCTCCTATAAACTAGATGTATTGTCTTCTATCTATTTATGTAAGTATAGTATCTTTAAAAATGTAAGTAGATCTTCTCGAATTGCTAAATGTATATGATTCATTCATGAAACGAATAGTTTTCAAGCCCTGGAATCTGACTTGATTCTTTTTTAAATCTGGTATGTTGAAGGCTAAAATGGCACTTCTTTCACTTACTACGTACTGCACCATCACTGTGGAAAGAGACAGGTCAGTGAAGTGCATAGAAAAAGGTGTTATCTTTTAGAGTTGGATGGTAGCCACTAAAGCGTGAAATTTGTAAATTTGCCCAGATTCAAAGCTGTTGTAAGGAAGTTTGGGGGAGCTATACTTTGTACCAATTAAGTATCTCATTTGTCAGTGTGCTGAACAGGAACACTCTGTCAATAGGTGTTTTTGCTCTATATTCACAAAATAAAAATTAATTGCCCCTCCCCAAACCCTGTAGTTAGGCCAATACTCCGCAAAGACTACATAGGTACCACCAATGTTGTACAATGCAATTTAAGCAAAACACTGATGGCTAAGATCTACCTCCTAGCAGAAAAGCCCATAAGAAAGGAACTTAATTTTAGAAATTAGAACACTTCATTAAGCATTTTTAATAAGTTATATGGCAATTTTTTATTTATATGATTATACTTTATATGAGTAGTTAATAAAAGCTGTCTATAGTGAAGAGCAACCTGGAACAGCCAAGATAAAAATTTATGATTGTTTTGTATCCAAGCCAGCTGAATCCACTGGAAACTTCAGAAATAAACAAAAAGTCTTAGTCTAAACACTAGAGAGATTGAAATTTAAATGTTATGATAAAAACTCATTTCACCTGTAAAAATCCCGTAATGGATAACAAAAATAATTTAATGCACCAATCATCATCAGTTTTTGCTTTGATCCTTAACACACTCCACCTAGCCTACAAACCTGAAACCTTCCAAAACAACAAACTCTCTGTGTGTGAGAGGGGGGTGAAACTGTTGCCACGTTGCCACAAACCTGAAAATTAAATAAATGAAAAAGCATTTTAAGATTTCAGTCAATCTTAAATGATATCACTGCAATATGATACTCTGTATCATCACATATAATGACCAGAGTGGAAACGGGATTGATCACATCAAAACCAAAAGTGGAGAGGAGAATCCTGTAGAGTTTAGTTTGCTCAAAGAGCTGTCTGCATTCACACAGCAGGTTGCTATTCGGGCAGCTTGTCTGGTGGTGGGGCTGCCTTAGAGTCTGAAATGTTATTTGACATTTATCCCAAGCATGGTGAAGTGTGGTTAGAAGCTAAAGCTGTTTTTCACTTCTGATAATTCTATTTTCTTCTGGTTTTTACACTCACTGTGGAAGGGTTTGCTTCACAAGATCACCTTTTCCTTACATTGCTTTTCAGTTGCTTTGCCTTTCTGAGGTTTTGTGGAGTAATAACGACCACGTAGTATTGAGTTTACAATCAGCAAGACCTGAAAAAATACTCTGTATGACATTAGCAGGCAGAATATGAGCCAATTTTTCAGGTTGTACAGTCAAATAAAAAATAATAGATTAGCCTAATGGAGTGCCTTTTTGTTCATATTTTCCTATTCTTAAAAAATAAAACTGTTTTTCAGGTTTCAGAAATGTAGGAATAAAAATCAAAGTAGGGAATGTTCTCAGCATTCTTGGAACAAGTGATTCTTCATATTACTACTTTTTATGGGAGGGACTGTCAATCATCAGTCTTCAAAAATGTCATAAACACCCACACATGCTATTTCAAAGATACCTAATGTAGGATATATAATACCATATTTCAAACTGGATTCAAAGCTTTTCATCTATCTAATAGTTAAGAACAAGGAAAAACACAAACATCAAATGAAATGAAATGTATTTGTTGATGCTATCTGCAAATATTCATTTTATAAAAATTAATAGTCTATTACATATCCATTTAAAAATAATTTTTTCATGTCTGAATGATGACAGTGATCCTGAAATGCCTGCATCCATAGAGAACCACTGATTCCAGCAAGTGATCTGCCAAGGAGGACCAATCTCAAAATGCATGTTATGGCTTACCGATTTCTTAATTTCTAAAAGAAATCAATAATCTTTCACAGATTTCATCCCATTCTGACCTGATGTCAGTTATTCATCAAGAATTTATAGTCCACAGAAGCGGGGAGAGGAAATTCGATAAACTCATATTTGTGGAAGGTACTTCTCTTCCAAAACAACACAAATATGCATCACAGCTTCTAGCCCTTTACAGATTTTATCAGCAAGGTATATTAAAGACAGAAAAGATGCACATGACAGATTTCCACCCTGTTTGCAAATTATTAGGAAAAGTAATCAGCAATGGTATATTTGGAGCTGTACAAGGCAACAAATTACTGTTTGTTCTTGCTGTAACTGAACCAAGAGAGAAACACCACAGAAGGGATCTACTGGGCAATCAAGAGGCAGCTATAAGCAGGTCTCCACAATCCCGTATGGGGTGACTGTTTAGAAAGAGCTGCAAAGGAAAATACAGAAAGTGAAGTAAGGGGCAATTATTAGGAGAACAGATAAGTTTACAGTGCTTTGCTTTCTGATCAATCTTTGATGTTTTAAGGGACCAAGTAGCGTTTCACCTAATCCAGAAAGTTTACATATTACTGCAGTGACAGCACTGTTGGTTGACAACCAAATGGACCAGAACTATCTATGCAAAGTTCATCAAACACTCCAAGGACATGGTCACGGAGCACTGAAAGAAGTGGTCAAAGCTTCCCTAGAGGGACTTGTGATCCCTCAACTGTGCTTTGTTCCAGAAGGCCAAGGACCTCACAGGATGCAACCAAGCCCAAGTTTGCAGACAAGTGGTGTGTGGATGCTAAATAAAAGGAATTACAGATTCAAACAATATTTAATCTAACATTCTCTTTTTTTCACATCCCTTAAGTGAAAAAAGTCCAACAGCACATGGGGAGCCAAGAGACTCCTAGCAAAGATGTGGAAGGAACATCATGCGCTTGCGTCCCCGTTGGCTGGGGCAGGTGGCAGGGTACACTTGCACCACGTGCATCTTTCTGCATGGCCTCTCTCTCTGATCCGGTACATTAACAGAACTTCAGTGCCACTAACAAACACTGGATATATTCCTCAGTCTCAACTCCAGCTTTCAAATGAGCCCATTATTTATTCATTAGTACTACATTCAAAATGGTGTTTCCCTTGTTACTTGGTGAAATAAATGAAAGAATAGCAATATCAATCTAAATCCCAATTTACAGCTCTCGGAAGTCCCAGATGACCGTATCATAAAATTCTCCTTACTCTGCTCCCTCCACTCTTTTCTGCTTTGCATCTGATTGAGAGAATAACTGCCCACTGCAAGGAGCTAAAGGCTGGCCTGGTGGCCTTCCCTAACCGGAGGGATCTGTTATAACCATCAACAGGTTCCGAGTGGGAGGAAGGACTGTTCTGTACTTAACACGCTGAGTTTGGATCAGAGGATTAGGCTCTACATGTGAGGTGCACCTGCAAATACATTTCTTCTCTGGAAAGAAATCGGTTGAGAAGGTTTAACTGGGTTGAGAAGGTAGGGAAGACTGAACTGTCAGAAAGTACATCATACAGACACAGTTCACATACTTAGAGAATTTTTTCACTTCATTCTTTGCTTACTTATTATATGGGAAACAAAATATCTATCTAAAAAAATTTAGACTTGATTACTTCCTGAATCTTGATTTTGATTGATTTTGGGAGACACACTAAAACATCACTGTTTCTCATGCATAGTTGAGCTTTTAATGACTGTAACACACAGTTCAGTCCCTTCTGCTCTCATAAGCTTCCCCTGGCTGAACTTGCAAACTTACTGTCTGCTCCTGTGCTGTTGTAAGAAATATAGCAAAATGCAGGCAGTTTAAATTGTAAGCAGTTTTCAAATCCGATAGCTTTAGAACAAGCTTCATATTTTACATTCAAGTCCTGGTCTTTTATAATTATGGGAGAATTTTAGCTTTTACTATCAAAAAAATTCAGCACAGGCTGGCCTTGGGTTCCTAATCCCTGCTACTTTTGACGCATCATACTTGTAAAGAAAATCTTATGCCCAAATGCTTATATATTAGAATAAAAAGATTTCAAAAGTTTCAGAGTTTTAAAAAATCTGTGATTTTTAAACCCCATTTGGTGATTCTCAGCATCCTGTCTGCTGAACACTGGTGACACAGCAGAGTGGCTGTCAGAGCCAACCCTTCAGTCGGGTACGAGGGAAAACTTCGCTTCAGACGGCCCTACTCTTACTTAGCACTTGAGAGTTTTTGCTAGCTACCTCCACTGCTCTTTACCTTATGCTGTGAAAACCTTCCTTCATCATGGGGTGAGTGGAGGAGTGTGGGGGAGTGATTTTTCAAAGGGTTGTAGCTGTTAAGCACCCACGTCTGACCAACTTCTGTAGTGACTTAGACTCCAAGGAGCCCTATGTGTCATCGAAGAGCAATCCTTAAAGGCAATATTATCTACCACCTCTCACCTTTCAATTCCCTAGCTGCTGCTTTTGACTATTAAGACAGTCAAGTTACTTTAGTACCAGCAAACGTGAATCTATATCTTCCCAAATATTCAAGCTCATAGGAAATAGCAGATGCTTGACCCGTGCAGATGTGTACGCGTGTAAGTGTATGGGAAAGAAGGAATACGTATATGTGTAAGACTGTGACAGTCAACTAGGAGATGGCTTCTGCTGTTCACTTAACTGTTTAAACACACCCAGCTACTTTCAAATGGGCAGTAAAATACTAGCGATTTAGGAGATGCAGACACATAAACAATGACTCGAGAAGAGGATCTAGTGTGACAAAAGCAAATTTAGTCTTTAGTATTTGAATAGGCAGCTCAAAGAGGCTAAAGTAGGCAGAGTTAAATTAAACCAAGGTCAGAATGTAACCATTGCTAAGACAGATTTAGGCAGCAAACCCCAAATTGCTTGAGGACACAAAAACTGGTAGTTTATCTTGAAATCTAACATGCACTATCTGGCAACGGCATTGTTTCAATTATGAAACAATTCACATGTCGGCTGACACATGTAATGAAGCTTGCTACTCGCCTAGTACATAATTCAAGGTAAAAGAAAAGAGGGTATGTTTTATCATGGTCTATCATATCTTTGTCTATTGTTCTGCAATCCATTTGCATACCTAAAGGGAAATGGCCTTTTTAATTTCTTTCCCCTCTCCTAATCATCTGAGGCCTATTAAGGAGTGTTCTGTATCCTGTAATCAGGCAATTTATACAGTGTGCACCCTTAGGCTACAGCCATTACAAACAAGCTGAAAAACTCCTTTACAATAAATGATTAGCATGGGAAGACACCACTCATAATTAATTTTTTTCTGTTTGCGTTGGCAGATGGTCGCAGACATTGAAGCATGGCCTATTGCCCGCACCTTTATTCCAAAGAGAAAAGGGCAGCCTTAGTAGAAAATGAGAAATGTCTGTAAGACTGCCTCACTTTGGGAATAAACGTGGTCCCTAGCTTTTCATGAATTTGTGCATGTTAAAGACTGGATTCAAAGACTGTGGAAGTCAAAGGAAAATAAACCCCATTAGCTTCTGACCAGGACCTGAGTTAAAACCACAAGAAAAATACTGACTTGAAGGACAGTATGACTGCTTTTTTTCATCATTTTCCATAAGGGTTAATCCTGAGGCAGCTTAAGCAGACATAATGTGAGAGTGGATTTGAAAATGATCAGCTTTGTATTTCTGAAAACTGGGTACTCATTGAGGCAGCAAATAAAAGAGACTTCTGCTTTTAGCCACATTTTACAAGCATTTTCCTGCTTCCACAGAAGGACAGCTGATGACAACTTCATTCTCCATGTACTCATATATTTGCTCACTGTTTACATGTTGCTTTTCAGTACTTTAAAACAACTTCTGATGCACTTCTGAGTTGTTGGCATCACTGCAAACTCCCCCAGAATGAGATCCAGCCAAGCAGACTGTCATTTTAGTGGCCCGTGCCAGCATTTCCTTGATGGTGACAGGATAGTCCTAACTGCTACGTAGCAAATTCCTGACTTAAGAGTACATAGAGCTTTTTCTGTCGTGACTCAGAATAGTCTGACTCTCCCTTTTGCTCTGTAAGAAAACAGCAAGCTGCATTTCCATATGTGATCTCCAGAATGTGATCTAATCCAGTCTCACTGAAGTCTGCAGTGTGTTTTGAGTGCTGGTACTGAAACCCAAAGTCATTGACTGCCCATTCCAGATCAGCTGTTTGGATATACACACACAAAAAATGCAAAGTCCCTGGGTGAACTCTGAGGCATGGCACAGCGATTACAAGGTTTTATCTAAAAATTCAGTTAGCTTTAGCCATGTCTCATATCTGTGATATGTAGTCATAGCTATACTTGCCAGGAAGACACATTTAGCTTAGCCTGCTAGGGCCAACATCAGATAATCCAGGTGAGCTGGACCATTTCCAAGGAAGACATGACATTGTATACCTCAGACAGTGACAGTGCCACAGAGGGATCACACAATGTCAGAGGCCATACCAAATTCTAGCCTACTTTTGCCTCCACTCGCCGAGCCTCCATAGGCTTTATGAAGTTCTTGCTGTTGACTTCAGGTATTTTCCCTCTGAAAATGTAAGAGTTGGCTTGTACTAGCACCTACAAGGCATTATGTGCTAATATTACAGTTTCCAAGGCAAAAAAGAAAATAGGAGTATTTAGCCTTCAAATATTTTCCTGCCCACTGAAGCTGATCTTCAGCATTGTCCGATTTCTCATGGCAGAGTTAGGCCTGAGAGCCAGGCACAGGGGATCATCCCAGGGTGGTACAGCCACATACAGTCACTTCCAAGCAACACATGCATGGGGGAAAGAAAACTGGGTACAGACTTTCCACTGTGGTAAATCTTACTGACTTCTGCTTTAACAGGGTTTTGGGGATCACCAGAGTTGCTTAATGTTGCTTTGGTATTCTCTTTTTCCCATTGTGTCAAAGCCTACTTGCCTGACAGATGTTTTGAAATACCAACAGGAAAGCTGTTTTCACTCTAATTTCAACCTGGCTTAAACCATCACTTTTACTACCACACCACACAGATTGCCATATGAAAGCCAAAGAGTTTCATCTAATTTGGCAAAAATAAAGCTTTGGAGTTTTCAAGTTTTGTCATTTATCAAATGTGCCCTAACCCTATCAGTCCTAGCTCAACAGAGAACTCCTGAAAAAGCTCTCTGAAAATCTCCAATTCTGAAGAAATAATCAGCTCTTTTAGAAATGGCATTCTCTCTGCAATGCAGAATCATCTGGATATTAGCAGAGAGCTAGGAGTCACTAGGTATGCCACTGGCCCAAGGAAATGTATTTTCAAAAACCCAATCTTCTTCCTTCAGATGAATACACTACTCTCTCACTGTTTCTTACAGCTGATGCAATATACATGTGTTTCTGTCTCTCTATGCAGTTTTAGCAATACCTGTAATAATAGTAATAGGTTGCTACTGAACTTCGGAATGAAAACTAGCTTATTTTATTAATATGGTCAAATCTTGAGGCTATTAAAAGATTGTTTTCTTAGCCCTTCATTGTATATTCAGTAAAGGTGGTAGCCAAGGCTCCAGTCTTTTTCCCTTTCAGCCACAGAATAGTAGTTTTCTCTTCTCCCTCCCTCACTGATAGGCACTTAAAATTCAAATTGCAATTATACTAGACCATAACAATAAACAGGTAAGGCAGATGTTGGGACCGAACTACTTGACAGAGCCTCTTTATTTGTTTGGATGACTTAATAAACTGCAAAAGCTGAGGTCATCAAAACCTCTCAATCATGTTGCAGGCTAGTGCCAACAGCTGTAACAGAAACTGATGATGTAAAACATGCTAAACATGCCAAACCCAAGTTTCAGACAAGTCAGTCTGTAACAAGATTATTTTCTACTTGAACATTACACAGCAGTGTGCTCAGGTTTATTTATGCTGTTCTTAATAGTAATAACCAGAAACCCTGTTTCACTTTCTCAAGGATGAAAGCAAAGACTGTTTTGTCATGAAACAATATGAGACCTATACTGCTTTCAGCCCCAGCTAGGCAGAATACAGGTATTCAAATTGGATTTTAGAGACTGAGTTTCATCTTTTGTGGGAAAAAAAAAGTCTCTTATTAAAAAATACTTATTGTAAGACTGGGGGGAGAAAGAAAAATAGATTTGTGACCTTCACCATTTTCTGCCTCTTAATTCTTTACAACTAATTCATTAGTCGAGAATTCCATGGAAAGAAAGCATGAATGGTTTTTTAAAAAAAAAAAAAGGAGCAAAACTGATTGATCAGATAAAATAAAAAGGCCTTAGGCAGGATTTCAGATAGTGAGAAACAATCTACGGGCAGAACAAATTGCTTTATAGGTAAACTATATTGCAGTATATTAAGGGAAAGAAAGTAAATAGAAAAGAGAGCAGAGGCAACTCTCCATGGTTTTCCTGGGACACCACTGTGGCAAAGCCGAAGGGTCAGATTCCAACATCTAACGCACAGCACGCATTGCCACACAAGTCTAAAAAAATCTGCTGACGCTCGTAAATTGCCACATGTTTGGATTTCCAACAAGATCTCACAACAAGCTGTGTTACTGCAAGTCATTATTTCCTTTGGGGGAAAAAATGTCTCTAGTGATGTTAAAACTCATGGCAGGATGTACGATAGTGTCAGGATAGCTCACCAGGGAGGATTCCTGCCTCAAGGCCAGGAGGCTGTATATAAATTCTGCACCTGGCTAGGGGCTAGGGGGAATGGGACTAAAGTTTATCAAAAAACTGTAGAGAGTCAGTGGTTGTGGACTATGCCATACTGACAAATCCTGAGAGTGAAGGTAGACAGGAACAGCGCAAACCTCCCATTAGCTTACGCATTTCAGAACTCTCCTGTGTGGAGAGTGCATCTGAAAGATGCTTACACCAGCACTTGCCTTTTCACAGGTATACTCTAAGCTATAACGAGCTTTAGAGATTTTTCTGCCAGAGACACCCATGTTAATTAGCTAGTCTGCATTCCTCCAAAATCACAGACCAAAGAATCACATCTAATATTTTCTTATAAACACGTGGTATGTACTTGTTTTTTTTCTGGAATATGGAATCAAGAAGTAAATAACCAGAAGCACTGAGCCAGCTGGCTGATTGTCTGTGATATTTTCAAACTGATTCACAAGATCCCAGAAGTTCTTAGGTGCTTTATATTTTATGATGTCACACAAAAATATGATTTCTTCCTAAATGCAGAAAAAAACAATAGAAGATATTGAGCTGGGATGGCTTAAAACTAAACGTTAACGGCCTACACAAAGCTCATCTCACCCGTTTTGTCTATGCTATTGCTTTAAAAGTGCATGAATTTGTGACATGTTGTTGGTCTTGGCATCATACTGATGTGTTGCTTCAATGGCCTAAAGTTAGGAGTTCGCAAACAAAACTGTTACTGAATTTTCCCAAGTTTGGATGCAGAGAAAAGGGGAGAAGTTTAAGCACCAACTTATCAGTGCCCTTTGACAGGTAAGAAGAGGTAGAGTTAGCTACGTGAAGTGTTTTTAAGTTCCTCAGTAGAGTAGAAATTAAACATCATACTATCATGAACTGATTTTTGTCTTCACAACCCCTGAGAGACAGGAAAGTGCTGCTGCAGAGTTATGAGGGGAAGCTCACAGTTACCAAAGTGATCTGCCATGGACATAATAGATGATCCAGGAATCAGACCAAGCAGAACTGAGTCACAGCTTAATGCTCCACAACGAGCAGTCCAAGTGCTCCCAACTCACACCAGCTCTGCACTAACACCAGCACGCAAGTACGGACTGGCTCAAAGACTGACGAGAACAGCCATGGACAGGTTTTTCACAAGACACTGACTGCACTCATTTGGCTGAATTCAGTTTTCACAAAGCAGCTGGCAACAGCCAGTAGCAAGTAGTGCCCAAAGATCCATGGAAAACAGAATTAAAAAGCCCCCCCAAAATAACACAGAACTGGATGTCACGGCTGGCCCTGAGCATCAAGACATTTGCATATTTCAAGGACACATCTATATCAAAGCTGAAATTGAGGTCTGTTTCTGCCTTTTCAAAGAATGCCCATACAGGAGCCACCACATACCGAACAAGAAATACGGCACTGTCCCACATCAGCCCCAATACGTGTTACTAAAATAAAGTCTAAACTTTCATATGCCTGAACATTACTGCTAATGGCATATGATTGGCTACTTTTACCAGTACAAGGTTTGGCCTGAAGTTGACAGAAATCATTCCACTGGTCTTAGCGGGCTTTGTACCACTGTAAGAGCCAGCAACACCTAGTCAAATATTGAATAAAAAGCACTTTGATGAAATTAGGATATGAAAATTCAGACCTTATTCATGCATGTTGTGCAGAATAGTGACAGTCTTTAGAATCAAAACTAAATGTTTACTTTATAGTATGTTTTGAAGCAAGAAAACCCCATATACTTCCATTTCTGACCACTGTTAATTTAGTACATTAAAAAAAATATGCCTTTCACTCAAAAAAAGAAATTTAAAAATATCTTATACATTGACTTCTGACTTCAAGCGGAAGGAGAAGAAATACTATGAATGTAATACCATGCTCCTCTAGATATATCCTCATTTCATCAGTACTGTTGATTTCAATCACATGGTATTGTTGAAGTACATTAAAAAAAGTTTATCACAAAACCCACTAAAGAGCTACAATCAATTCACCAGTGAAAAACAAGAGAAATGTAAATTAATACTTTGCCTCAGAATCATATATTATCTTCTCATAAAAATCTCATAATTGGCTTATATATTTATACATAATATTTACAATTAATACAAAACTGAATTGAACAAAGATTTGTACTAGAAATACAGGCTCGACTTTATGTCTTAAAGAGGCATTTTATTTTATATACAAAGAGTATTTCTGTGTGTGCAAACTCGTTAAGAACATAAATTAACTTCTCATGCATAAATGTGCTGAGTTAAACAGGAAAAAGCTATGAAATCATTTACTGTATAAATCTCTCAATTTCTGTTAAAACACCTGGATATTATAAATATACCAGCAAAGGACTTCAAACTGGGATCAGTTGTAGTTGCCCATTTGTTTTTATCAGACTGATCACACATTATTTTTTTTTAATATATATGCTGCCAGGAATCTACTGTAGCTTAAGAAAAATGTATGATCCACAATATATGCCCTGGATATACATATGTACATATCTTACTGAGAAAATGAGCTTATTCACTAGATTTATAGAGGGTGGGACCCAAAATTACAAGACCATCTACGCTCAAAAGGCATATCTAGTGTCATTTGGGAAGGGCTTAACTCAATTCCTGTGACAATCCTTGAAGATACAAACCTACATCTTCATGCCCTAAATCTGACTCCCTGTTTGTATTACAGAAAGAGGTCAGAGCCTGTGCTTTAATTGTGTAACCTTGTAATGGGACGTAATTTAACAGGACTGTCTCAGTACAAAAAGGTCTCATCTTATATGCTTTTGGCTGAACAAAAACCAGTTTTTCCTAAATGTGTACTTAAAGGCCTGACCTTTAAGTACAGTGAAAGCGATCCAAAGCATTCTGAATGTATTAGACTTTGGAAGAGCAGTTAAGGGGTTCTGATTCAGAAAAGCCCATTTTTATCTTAACCTGAACCATGAGATATATTTAATCAGTCATGTGTACGATGCTATCATCAATGGGGCTGAAAACAGAGGATTTAGGACTCTTAGCTCTATATAAGTGGTGAGGTATGCTCTTCATGGCCTTATGCACCATAGTTACTCCAATTTAGTTGTAATTCACACAGATTCTTTTCGCCAGATGGAAATGGTGAGAAGAAAAGGCAAAGGGCACAGTCTAACGTTTTATGGAGCAACCTTGTGAAACTCTTGAAGAACATTTTGTAAAATAAATATGCACTCTTTTTGTTTTCATGAAAGTGTCACGATAACATGCTTTGCAATGGGGGAGTTTTTTTTAAACAGAATGGGAGGACATTGCAGATTGACAATATTATGAAAGAATCTGTTACACACATATATTCCTCAGTTTTAATAAAGTCCATATAATATTGATCTGCAAAGTTTTGACTGGCTATCTTCAGTTATGCAGTTGTAAATGACAACTATACTCTGAAAAAAGTTAAATAAGATTCTTACAGCTGTTCCCTTATGCTGGCAGGAACTAGTGACATGAAAGGTTTATACTAATATTTGAATGGCGACTAATATAATTTCTTTAAGCTAAGTTTGCTTTTTTCAGTCTTGCTCAATTGTGAGGTGGAAAGAAAAGAACAGAAATAATGAATTTTAACTATACACTTCTACATGTACACAAACACACACAACACACACAAATACATATAGCACAGATATTATTATTTCTCAAAATGTCCTAGACTTACAATGCTAGATCTCTGTCTTCCAGAAACTTACAGCATTAATTACCTTATGTTTATGAATATGTCATTTGAGTCAATGAAACTAGTTATGTGTCTTTAGATAAGCAGATGCATAACAGCATGTAAGGAGTTACTCATTAAAGTTAGTGTGGAAAAAGCAAACCCATTAGCACACCTATTCATAATTTACCTAATATAAGTCAAAATACAGTGAGTCAATCCCCTGCTTAATATAAAACAGCACTCCTTACTGACATGAATGGAGCTATGCTGATTTACACCTATTGAGACAGCAATCTAACAGATATAAAGATAAATTCTGATCCTTGACACATTCCAGAAACTTCTATCAGTCCAAATATGGAATCTTGTTACATCGTTATTTTTGAAGATTTAATCAACTGGAGAAGGAACGTGAAAATACTGATTATTTTTTCTTGTCAGATGGCTAGTTAAAAAAACAAAAAGTGAAATGAGTTATAAAAAAATCACATAAAGAAAGTTTAATTTGGGGAATCTAAGAAAAAAAAAGGGGAAAAAATAATGAGATACCCAAGGATTATTACCCAAAGATACTCCAAAAATAGCTTATGATGAATTCCATTCCCTTCAGCAAATAATATTTAAATACTCCATACAAAGGAGAAGACTAAGGATGTTTCACCCAAAAGCAGCTGATGCCATGGGGACTGTTCCTTGAGACATCAGAGTCCTTGGTTAAAGTTCAGTCTCTGCTGGATTCAGTGCACAAGTAGAAATTCAGGCTTTTCTGTCTTCCTAGCACATGTTTGAACTCCTAGGATGTGAGAACGATTCCTTCTCTGCTCAATGATAAATGAGTTGACCATGAAAAGTGGATCACCATCAAGAAGATGAGAATCAGAGTACATATCATCTTATGGAAGGGTGAGGGCACTCTTGGAAGGCAGGAAGACTGAGATGCGCTTGAGCCAAGGCATCTCATGGCATTTATTTGGTAAGAGGACACAGCCCTCAAGTAGTTCTGTGAACTTAGCCTTTTATTTCATTGGCTTCCATTACAATGCACAAAACCAAAGCATTTCAAAATGTCAAAACCATTCATTTTGACATTTTCAGAATTAAGCATTTCAACATTGTCTTGAAATGTTTTTGTCAGTTTTGTTCCTACTCAGACTATTTGTCAAAGTTTCAGCCACTCTGAAACTTCTTTGTTCAGAAATAAATGTTACCCTGATTTTCTCCCCACCCTCTTTAGCTTTGATTTTCAAATAGCTTAGCCACAGCCTTACTTAATCTCGGTAAAATTTTTGTTGTATTTTATTTCAAATGGTAATTTTAAGTACAAGGCTTGCTGTAATCTGCAACGCAACAGATTGCTTAGTCAACACCAGCCCTGTGAATATTTAGGAGACTCTATGGTGTTTAGAAGGAAACAGGATATGTAACATTCTGTTAATTGAATAAGACAGCTTTTATTACTAAGCAGTGTCTTTCCATTTCCCACTATAGTCAAGATATTTACATACACCTAAGGCTTCAATTTACAGGCTATAAACAGCCAAGTCATCGCAATGCAATTAATAATTGCTATTGTATTTGCATGGAAATTGTTCAGCAATTAATATTTTACAGGAAAGAGTAACAGTTAATTTTGGCCTCACAAGACAATCTGTCTAATGACATATTTCCAAGGCCTCAGAAGCAACAGACTTACAAAAACAGGTTGACATTGGTATAAGACGATTAAGATCCAGAATTTTCAATATTTAATTTCTGTACATTTAGATATGTGATTTATTTAGGAGCTTTAGTTGTAGGTTTGAATCAACAGTAGAAAAGCATGCTGAAATGAAATGCCTGTATCATTCAGATCAACTAAAATGAACAATACAAATTTCATGGAATCTCTATGGTCTTTCAGTCAGAGTTTTTTCATTTACAGAACAGAGCAGAAAGGCCGGTACTGTACCATCTCACAGTAGGGAAATTGCTTTAAAATTTATATTTTGGGTTATTAATCTGTTTTGAATGTGTTGAGATCCAATGATAAAAAATGTATCTTACAAGCTTTACTGAAATCTTAAGAGAATGTTATATATATAAAAAAAAAGGCAGATTCAATATAAATGACGGCATGGGAGTGTATACACTCAGGCTATGTAACTAGCTGGAAAGACAATCTAAAGCTAACCCTGGATTAAATGTTCTCCTAACTTTAAGGGGAAAGTTTCAGCCATGCTCAAACGTGAGCATATGCTTCTAGACACGTAGCTGACTATTTCTTCCTTTCAACAAATGTAAACATTATACCATGTACTAACTGTAGTAGGAATTAGAGTGCACATAATTTTGATTTATAAACAGAAATAGAATGTGTAGTTGTTTAAAGACATAACCTACAGAAAACTATGAAAATTTTAAAACAGAACATTTTTTTAAACAATAAACTACTGCAGTTTATAATCAGCCTTTTCAATGCTACTATTACTAATCCCTTGCACTAGAGTTATTTTGCTGATTCTACAATTAATCATCATCAATATCATTTCCTTTGACACGTCAAAGAAAATAAATAAAATAAAGCAGAAGTTTTTTCTACTGAACAAAAAAAAAAAAAAAAAGAGGAGGTCTTCATTCCAGGTATGCTATAAAGCCCAGTGAAGTCAAGAGGCAATTTCACAGTCTTCAAGATACTACATATTCCAATTCCTAAATTAAACTAACAGTAGCAATTTACCTATCATCCACCCAAGCCTGAATGCTTCACAGGAATAAAGCACTTACATTTACCTTGTTCGTAATTATACACTTTATCAACTTGCTTATGCTCAACCAAATCCTACAATCTAACGTGCAAGGAAATTTTACAAATATGAGTTGTGCCTGGAAGTCGCTGAAGAATGTATAAGAAAGGTTCATAAAATATGATTCTACAAAGGCTCAGACCCAACTTACAGTCAACAAGCTTGGAGACCTCATCAGTGACTGCAAATGGCAAGGAAGACATTTGTATTATTAAATTGTAAAGAAACATTGTGTTTCTCGATGTCAATGTGATTACTCAGGAGCTTCAGTGAGGCACACACTCTTAATTGTTTGTGGGATCAGGATCCTATATTGCCACTGGTATTTTCTCCAGAAATGTACACTACTATGATCCTTTAGAATCAATATTCAAAAGATGCACTCTGACAATAAAATTAAATTTGCTAACAGAGTTTCAAAAGCCTGCTAGAGACTCTTTTAAAACTTCTATCTTCAAAGAACAGAGCAAGAAAGTTCAAAGATTACAAAGAAAGGAAACAAGCTATGTTTCAAGATATCTGTGAAAAAAATTTAAAGCTTGTTGGTTTTAAGCTTTTCTTGTCATCATTCATTAATTTATTTGCTTACTCAAATCCTCAAGGGAGTAAGACTCAAATCCTGACAAAGTCACTGCACAGAAGATAATTTTTAATTTTGCATGTGTTCCTCAAAGCCTTGTGCTCAGAGCTACAAGAATATGTCTAGTCTTAGAGTCAAACATGGTGCAGTTCTTTACATTGACTGGTAACTGTTAGTAATATGAGCAAAAGACATTGCACGGCTGGTGCCAAAGCTTTGAACAAAATTACTTCCTTTAACACACCGCCACCTTAATTATGTGCTGGGGAACATAAAGCAGGTCAGACAATTTGTACTAGGACATCATAATTCCATCAGTATAATGCTGACATTGCTGAAGATTTATGAATGGAATGTCGTAATTATTTTTTTAGTAAACATATCAAGTTTCACTAATGGGGGGGCTGGAAGTACTAATTAGCTTTTTTTTTTTCTCATTGTATCATATAAGATGTGGGGAGCAGAGGGTGGAGGGCAAGGATCTGTGACAAAAACAAGCACACACACAATTTATGTACGGTCTGTAATTCAAGCAGATGTTCTTATATAAGGGCTGCAGGGATGAAAGCCTTTCTGCACATAATTCCATTTGCTAACTACCTTCTGTCTGCACAAACCTTCCAGGCTATGACAGACCTTTGCTAAGCTAGGTTTCTTTAAAAACAAAAAGGAACAGAAGAAAAAGAATCTTAAAAATTTCTGCTGTTAAGTACCAGGGTTTGGCACCTTGTCTGAGGCTCTTTAACCTTTAATCAGCTGAGAGATTCCACTGGAAGTTCCACTGGAATTATTATAATTGCATCCAACAAGCTGCAACTCTGGCAGAGTTTCCTTTGGAAATCTATTCAAAACAGCACTTGACCATAGTAGACACATATACACTGATACTGCAGAAAGAAATTGTACTCATGCTAAATCCAAAGAATTAATATTAAAATAATATCCAGAGCTTCTCCCCTTGGCGTCCATGCTCAAAGATTTGTCAAGATAAATAGAGAGCTCAAACAGAAGAAAGAAAGAGGTAAAACCAGGTAAGTGGTCAATATTACAATACTACAATATGGTAATATCACAATACAATGGCAATACTACAAGCTGGAGGCAGAACATTCCAAAATTACTATTTCTAACAGATACACTGCATCAAAAATAAAAGGATTGGTCATAACAGGAAGAATTCTAAAGCTTTCACTGAATATTGTATTCATGTATCTAAAGAAAAAAGTTGGCCAAAAAAATTTCATCACATTGGCGTGATTCCACCCTGACATCATTGTACTAGCTCAATATTTGCACCAAGCAATATCCAGGTATGTCTTCAAGCAAAACCTTTTTCTGTGATTACTTGTAGTCAGATACTGGACTTTCTATGACGGGAATATATAAAGATAATTCTTGCAGCAAGAAGGAACCTTTCAAGACTTCAGATCTCTATTATTCTTCCTCCTCCTTCTTGAAAGCCAGAAAAAATACACCAAGATAATCTTTCTAGAACAGTCTTCTCTACCACATTTCCTTCTAATGAGTAAGAAAGGAGAAACAATCATGAACTAATTCTTCTTGCACCCTGTCATGCCTCTACAAACGGAATGCTTGTAACAATAGCACAGTCCTTGTACCGTCTCTTAAATAATGCTCCAGCTCTCTCTATATGGAGAGAGGCAGAAAGGAAAGGGAACAGGATTCAGTTCTCAAAGTGGAGCTGGAACCGATTTTGCACAGTCCTATATGTCACGTTGTTAGCTAGCTTACTACGTTTTTTAAAATTTGAATAGAAAAGATTAACAAAAATTTACCTCTGATATAGCCAGTATAAATTGTGGTTTTGTTGGATTTAATAAAAAAGCTAAATGCTGCTCCACCACCATCTGCAAATGACTTAAACAGTTTTGAATACATAATTTCAAGGACGTCTTTACCCACATCTACAGATAATGGACTGACACAATCTAGTTCAGGAATATATTGGATAATCATCTTTTACAGTCTCTCTGCTTCATGAAGTTTCCTGAATATGTTTCCATGAATATGTTTCCTGAAACACTATAGAATCTTAGCAGCACACATCTCAGTCATCTCAATATTTCTCAAATTATCTTCAAAATAAAAGAATTCGAAGCAAAGCACATAAGTGAAGGACATGATACTATAAATGTAACAGCTAGTGTACAGTGATAGGATAGATTTCTGATCTCAGAATAAAGATTAACATTAAATCTTTATCCAGAGATTGGCTTTCAATTATCCTCATATTAGAGCCCTTCCAAAGAAATCTGGATAGCATCCAGATAGCTTGGGATCACTTATTTTCTTTGAAAAGGCTTTTAATATGTTGTTGATGGTAGACACTCCCATCTTCTTGTGCTTCAAATATGTGACAGAAATGAAACTTCTTTTTTTATGCCAGTCAGCTGCAGCACCTGCTCTTGTGTTCACTTTTCATATTTCACTAGTGATTTGAAGCTTTGTATAACAGCTCATGGGCATGCTATCTAATTGGAGTCTTCCTATTTATGCTTTTGTCTTCAAGACATCGAGTATAAAAAGGAGAACAGTACTGCATTGTATGCTTCAGTAGTATCAGTATGAGTACCGCACGTAAAGGATGGCTTTTGTCCCATATCACACTTGAACTGCCTTAGAAATTTTGCATATAAAGGATGGAAAAACCCCCAATTATTCTAGAGACAAAAAGACAAAGCATACTTATTTGTCTCTGGGTAATATTGTGAATAAGATACTAACTCACTATTTTTTTTTTTCAGCATGTTCGAAACAACTGATCCTCAAAAGTTGTGTTTAGCCAATGAAAGTAGCACAATCGGGGCACGACAGTGGAACCTTCTGAGAATAAGACACTCAGAGACCACCACTCAACTGTGAGATCCCCTTCAGTGACACAATCATCAGCTGTACATGGTGTCAAAGGAAAACCCTGGATAAGAGCTTTCTTCATAGTCTCAAGGAGAAAACCAATCCTCAGAGTGATTTAAATAGGAAACAATGTAGTTTGAATATTTTTTAATCTTATTCATATTTCTATTTTTGTTTCTCAGTCTCAGTTTTGCATCAGATATTAGAAGGTTTTTTTTTAGTGTGAAACCTATAGTTAAAATGAGATTAAGGTGAAACTACTAGCCCATTTGATATCTATTGCTGGTAATATAAGGTAGAAATTATTCACTTGCAATCTGAAATCTGCACTGAATCCAGTATACCTAGACAAAGCATTACAAAATCTCATATGATGTTTTTGTAGTATTTTCAAAATTCTTTCATAATTATCTTTAAGTACTTGCTTTAAAAATACTTAAAGTACTTGCTTTAAAAATACATACACCTTCACGAAAGAAAATGAGCAGGGGAAACTTATTTCTTCCTCTTTATATTACAGAGTAATACCTTCTTCGTACTACTTTTAAGCACTTCACTGGTGAAGAGCACATCACGAGAGATTAAAACACAGGATAAAAACACAAACTGACATCTTGGAAGAGAGAACAGATGGTGAAATGCCAACATTACTGGTAGTAACAAGAAATTCAGAAGTGTAAGAGGAAGTAACAGCACAGGGCACAGCAACAGCACCAAATGAAACTTTTCTTCCATACAGCTTTAAAGACTATTACTTGCCTGGATCAAGGACTTGTGCCACCAGTAGTCTTGATAAGAAACATATGGATGCATTTTACATTGGTGTGAGGATGCGATTCTGGTATTATTAGATCAGTCGACAGCATTTCCCCCAGGCAATGGGAATATTGTGAGCATAATGGTATTAATTCTACTTCATTTGCTACAGCTTAGTTGTTTCATTAGCATCAAAACCCTTGTAATGAAAAGACAGAGGTCAGAAAGTTTTCCAGTGTACTGAAAGCCAGTTCCACTTCCAGTTCTACTGTAAGCCATTTGGATGCATATTCCTAAATCACTCTGTTACAAGGAAGAAGTTATTAAAAAACAACATATAATTTTACTTTACTGGTTACAAAGACTCAGTTGTGCATTTCAGTGCTGTAACCTCTTATCACGTAGAGTGCCGGGTACCACACTGTTTTGTGAATATTTGTGCAATCAAAGGATTGCACATGAATGGAAGGGTGAATAGGAAGAATCCACTGACATACATGGAGTATTCTGAAGGGTTGGTTTGGCAACAAAATCAAGTTCCATTCTAACAATTACATAAGTGAAAAACAGAAATTTCACCCATCTATAGTTGTTAGACAAAGGGATTCTGAGATGTCTTCAAACTTTACCTTTCTCAGCTACAGCTTTTTATTAACCTGAAGGATTTTCACACTCAAAAAATCTATAATGCCTGCTGTGTACAGAGTTTGCAAAGATTTCTAATGAGAGCAAACTCTTAAAACCCCTCTTCTTTTTTTAGATAAACATATTTGATCTTTCCAGTCATTATCATTTTAACTTGCAAAGTGACATTATGCCAAAAAGAAGGAATTCATAAATTAGTTCCAATTTAGAAAGTTTTCTTGTCATTGTATAAATGACAGATCTTTAAAAAGACGACTTAAAATGAAATGCAATAAAAAAATTTCACTTCTGTGGCAGGTTTTTCTTTTCTCTTTTTTTTTTTTTTTTTTTAAGACTGAAAGAATAAAACAACGTGCTATCAAAAAAGAAGTGAGTAGTACAGAAATTACAAATGTGCGTGGACAGGCAACTCATTTAAATTCTCAGATTGTTTTAGGAAAGAGAAATTTAGTTGGAACAGTACCTAAATAAAATGTAAGCAGAAAACACTTTTCAAAGTTAAATTCACTTGTCAATAGAAATTAATAAAGCAGGATTCACATCCAGCTGCTTATTTCAAAACCTCCTGGTGGCTAGAGCTATTGATACTTTGGATGCAAATCTACCTTGTTGAACTCAACTAGAAATTTGGTAATCATGTTACTGAGCCAACAGGTCACCCATGCATTTTGTTTCTATTCTCTTTAAGGACTGTAAAATTTAGATGCAGAGTTGGTTTTGGCTTTCAAATACCTTTAATGTTTGGGAGCGTTTGACTTGAATTCCTTGAGCAGAGTGCATTTCTGTAATGAAAAAAAGGATATGTGCAGAAGTATGAAAAAAAATCATGAGCGCAAGTGACGCCAAGGTGACAAACAGAGTGGAAGCTAATGGAAGACTTCCATCAATGAAGGGGAGAAAACAAATTTAGGGTTATGTGTGAAGATTTTTCACACTGGGAAAGTATTCTTAGTTTCGAAACTTTCAAATGAGGTACCACTCCAGGTGGTAACTACAGACCCCTCCTGGGGCTTCTGGGACCAAAGCCATCCTTCAGCGGATTCACTACTGTAGCTTGATCTCAGCTCAAAGCGCTGTTTATCAGGAGTCTGACAAGGCTGTTCTCATGGATGGTAAACTCATCAAAATATGTACCAATGTACTGAAACTGAGTAATTTAACCACACAGCCATTAACCTATAGGAAATATCTTCCTGATAGCTTGCTGTCTCCTGCTAACTATCCAGAATTACATACAACCCTTTAACTCCAAGATCTACATGGCATGATAACATTTACTTTCATGTTTAGTAACTACATGTTTGGTTCCATAATACTGAGATTTTACTACCCTGCTTTTCTATTTCTAGGTGTCTTTTCTGAAAGTTTAATGACTGCCAAACATACAATTAAAATTAAACTAATCAGGGTTCTCTTCAACACCTCAGTTTTTGACTATTCATTTCTCAATGAGTTTTCATTACTATTTTTTATGAGTTCTCACACATGAAATTTTAGCTTCAAGTTCAAGGCAAAAGAATTTTAGAAAGGAGTGACTTTTTTTTACTCAAGATTTCAGAGTACTGTCTTACGATTCCTGCATTACCACACACTGTGAACGGCAAACAAATTAATTTTTGAGGCATTTTCATCTTTTGCAGCTCTGTAGAAGCTTCAGTTGAAAAGCAAGTCTTTAGGCAGCTTAATGATAGCAATATGCCGGTTTAAAAAAATACATCTGTCACAAGCCAGTAGATATCAAAATACAATAAAATACTTGAGTGTTCTTTGTATTGCAAATTGGTACATATTTTATAGAAAACAGGTTTCTGTAAGAAGTCAGTGCTACCATCAGCTAAAAGAACAGTATTTGATGTGCAGATCTATTGCCGTAATGCTAGTCATTTAAACATAATCCATTATTTCTATCTGTAAAAATAGCGACTGCAGGACACAATTTCCAAGCTTTCTTTTTGAGTGCCTCTTTCATAGTGTGACAAAATTTGTCTGTCAATATCTGTTTTTGTAAGAGAAAGCTAAACATACAAATTTTCTGGATGTAGTCTAAAACTATATTTCAAACCAGTCATGAATGAATTGTTAATTCTTGAGGCACGTTTCTTCTAAACAGTTAGTTCTTGGTTACAAGCAGGTTCCATAGGTAGTTTGACCAAATGTAGAGGATCATATAGTGGAGTTATGGCCATTGATTGTCTCTGTTTGTATGGGTATATATACGTGTGTGCATATGCATATGTGCGTGTACGTATATACACACATATATGTACAGCATGATGTTTCTGGGTAGAATAATTGCAACTGAAGACTTTTAGGGCTGAAAATACACTCTACAATATTACCCTAACAGCTGCTGTGGTGAAAAACCTGCTAAAATACTGTTAGAAAGTGAATAAAAGAGGAGGAAGCAGGACACAAAGAAAGTAACATCTAAAGGTTGTAATATTTGCCAAACTCATTTGTAGTCACATCTAAGGAGAATATTTGTATGAGAGGACATCATGTACTATGATCATAAGAAATAATTCTTTGATTCACAGAGGGATTCTGAAAACTCTGCTTTCCTGATCTCAAATTTATAGGAAATACAGGTTTTGCATCATGCTTTTAGAAACCTTGAAAATAACATTTTAGAGATGAGTTTCAGATCAGAGTGGGGTGTCTATGAGAATGCATACAGCTGCATTAACAGGGAGACAGCTTAATCAAGTACCAGCCAGTCCCTGAAAAGTCTGGGGATAGATAGGAAACAAGTATGAGCTTTTAAAAGAATCTTAATAAAACCTTCAAAATCTGTCTTATTAATACTGTACAAGAGATGGGACATCTCTAAGCAAATGTTAAGAGGACAAATATCTCATGTTCAGGCACTAAGATATAACTGCGTAGTATCTGTTGAGATATTATTCTAGAATAAGCTCAACAAATAACGTAGAGCTAACCTGGTTTCAGAAAAGAGCAGTTTAGATTCTGAATATAAAAGGGTCATGAAAAGGAAAATATTCTGTTACTCCTTTACATCTCTTATATTAACTAGAAAAGCAAGGTAAATTGAAAAAGTTAGGATGAATTCCTGTTTTTACACAAGGAAATTCCCTTGACTATGTGGAAGCACACATTGTACCTTCAGTATTGTATGTACAGGGGAAGACCATCAAAACTAGACAGGAATACAATGATGCTACTGTATCAGCTTCCGTAATAACCAATTTAAGTTTTTGAACATTAACAGTTGCCAAAGTATAAAGAGCTCATATCCTTCCATAGGTTATAACTTAATCTTCATTCTTCCAAAGTAATACATTCAGAAAGTGGCTGCCTCTTCAAGCAACCAACCTCATTTCAGTGGGGAATGTTGGATCTGAGTCTACCTAGTACAACTTCAAGATGGTAAAACTGTGACTGATAAAAACTTCAACATGATTAGAATGATCTGTTATCCTCACATATAAACTTTTCTGTTTTTCATTTTTTCCTTGTATAGCAGACCTCCTTTTATTACTTTAATGGCTACATTTAAGACGGAGAGTGAAATGATTTTTAGGATAATGTTTTAGTGTCTGTTTCACAATGGTTTTTATTGAGCTGTAAAGCACTTGCATGCACAGAGAAAAGAAGGTGCATTTTAGAAATAAAACTATTAAGTAACATTATCTTGCCATGGATCATTCCCACTGGGATAGAGGAACCATTTGAAAAGCATAACTGAATTCAATTAAAATATGATAAATTTTGATCTCCATCTTACCAACATTATCAGCATTGTATGCTGATCAAGAAACTAATAAAAGCATGAGTGTTTATGTTTAGAAGCTTTTGTCTGATCATATGTTGTACAATGCCTTCATATTTTTCCCCTACTAATTATAGTAGTGAATAACTTGAATATAACAGCATCTTCCTAGAAAGGTGGATAGACAGTTTGTCGTGGTTTAACCCCAGCCACCAACTAAGTACCATGCAGCCACTTGCTCACTCCTCCTCCCCATATCTAATTACCAATATACAGTCCATGAGTAGCAATCAATATTACATGTCATTCCCCAGAAGAGATGCTTTTGCATATCATGGCAAGAACAGGTGGACTCCAGATAACAGAACGAAATCACTGCTGGTATCTGACACAAAAATCACAGAAATGTGTATCCAAAGTAAAATTCACAGAAACAACTTCATCATAGTTTTTCTGGTGGCCAGACCGTAAGTACTGTATGTATGTTCTTTTTGGTAAGCAGACATTGACAGAGACCTTGGAGATATGCCTATTAATTATCTTGAAAAGATTGTTTCCTGATTCTCTCTAAAGAGGATAGAAACTGTCTTCCTTAGTTAACTGAGAATTAAATTAGTATGTATTTCTGAAATACAGGCCCCATATCCATTTTGTAGGTCATTGGATCCTATGAGTGGTTTGCACACGGGAGATTAACAATGCCTTTTGAAGTATATTGGTTCTCCTATCACACTTATGAACACTTCCTAATATAGAAAAGTAATATTACAAGCCAAGTACACAGTAGGGAAACACCACTTCTGCTTCACAGATGGCCAGCTGAGACATGAAGAAATTAAGTGATTTTTCCAATGGCAAACAAGAAACCTGTCTCAGAATGGAGAAAATCTAGGCCTTTTGGGTCTTGGCTGATTTCCTGAACAATCAAACTATTCTCCTGTTCTGGCATGAATAAGCCTCTGGTTGCAAACTGGATTGGTGAAAGCATCAGTTCATCATGGGATGAAAAACAAAAAAGAGAAGAACCATCTGACACAGTCTAATATAACCTGTACAGCAGCTTTCTTCTCCAAAATTATATCCTAAAGTCTCACATAAAGCTAAATAACACAGTAATTAAAAAAAAAAAAAAAGGTAAAAGAAAAATTAAGTATCTTAGACAAAGAGAAAAAGATGTTTCAACTGAGGCATGAAAATAAATGCAGATAATAATTATTACTTATGCAATGCTCTTCATCTTCAAAATGCTGTATAAATATTGCTTTAAAAATCCTCACAGCATCTCAAGAGGTGGGTAAATATTAAGCATAATGTAATAAGTTATACCCTCATACAATTTAAATCGATTTTCATTCTAGAAAACCAAGAAATAAAATGGTTGGAAGGCTAAAAGAGTTTGTTTAAAGCAACTGAGCTGGCCACATTCTACAGAAAAAAACCAACGCTGCCATCTAAGAGGACTGTAACTCTCACGGGCATACATGAGCTAGCTTTAACTAATCTAGTACAGACTCAGCACAAACACAGCAACTAGGGTTC
>NW_009592973.1:0-13217 GCF_000690535.1 Cariama cristata | reverse complement strand
GACCACAAAGTCTATTCCAGACTCCAGGCGAATACTGTAGGAGAGTTAGCCTGGATTGCCTTCAGTACCATGTGCTCGCTAGCAGGGTACAAGTTAGCTAATTAAAAGCTGACACAAGTACCTTGTACAAAGGGCTGTCATACGTCTAGAACGTAGCAGAGGCAGATCCAAAGCTGGGACTGGAAGTGTAGAGCTGGCTCCGAAGTTTTCTGCCGCAGGTCAGAGGAACCCAAGCAGGCACACACAGTGAGGCTATTTGACACATGATGGAGCTGCAGTGGAGATGGAGCTTTTACACCTGCAGAGCCTGCCAAAATAATGTAAAAGGGCAAAAGGGAAGGTGGTAAGTCTAATCAAAGACAATGTTTTGAGCTGAATAAAACACTTAACTGCATGGAAAATTCCATTAGGTTGATTAGATACTTGCCTTAGGGCCCTCTTAAAACAACTGTTAAAAAAAAAAAAAAGATAGCTATTGCAATGCGGCTTAAAAATATTGGAAAAGCAGGAAATGGAGCTTATTAGAGCTCAAATTAGATCCAAGATTTATGTGAAGAACATTTGGCCTCTTTAAAAGGTCTGCTTAATCCCTAGATGGTTTTTATTGTTTCTATTATTATTATTTATTTATACAGAGCCATAGGTATACATGGCACTTTACAGACAAATAAAAAAAAACATGGGTCCTCCCCCAGAGAGTTTACAATACCTGATCCGGCAAAGAGCTAAGTACATGAGTAACTTCATTTGAAGGACTAACTTCCCTTGGAATCAATGAGATTTTAAAAAAAAAAAAAAATCATTTTATTGACATGATTATCTCTTCCAGATCAGATCCTCCAGTCTCAGACATTCAGTCTTCAGTCACAGGCGTAGAACCCCCTTCATAGGAATAACTACCTGAGTTTCAATAACTTTCATTGAGCAAATCTTGCAGTAGTATTTTGTTCCGTATTATGTATGATAAAGATAAGCCAAAGCAACAAAGGGGTGAAACTAAACTGGTTTTGTACTGCTATGTTGGCTTCAGCAAAAGTCTTTTACTAGTATTTGCAATATTTTCTCAACTGAAGCAGCAAAACTAGCCGGTGATTGAGAAACAGCTACATGACATGGTTTAATGCAAAACAGGGAAGCTGCATTTTGTTTGTGTTCCTTCTTACTGTACACTAGTGTTAACGAGCTGTTTCTTCAGGGACAACTGTCCAGATCTCTATCTGCACTCTTAACACCACTGAATTTGAACATTATTATAGCACATGTATTATACTTCAGGTTTAAACTTGAATTAATATTGTACAGAAATGTTCTTTCTTATTTTACTTTGCAAAAGAAGCACTTCTGGTTCCCATTAAAAACCCCAATACACTGTTGGGTTTTGTTTGGAAGATGAGGGGATCCTATTCTCCTTCTTACTGTCTTGATGTCCCTATTTCTGTGAATGGAAAATTGGTGCTACCTCAAGCTACTTCTCTTTTGGAGGGTAGTAATGACTACTCCAAATGTGCAACCCTATTTGCCTGCATATAAACTTTTAATAACGTTCATTAAACTTTATTAGAATTGTACGTGCAGCCAGATCAGGGTTACAAATTAAAACCTCAATCCTGCAAAGACTTAAGGAGCTTTATTCATGCGAGCAAAAAAAAAAAAAATTCTCTTTCTATACACACACACTTAAACTGAATCTGTAACCTAAATACAATGGCTTTTTTTTTATATATCCTCTGGTATTAAAGTTAAAAGCATATAGTCAAGGAAGAAATTATATGTTATTAGTGCACAAAAAAAGCAAACAACTCCTCAACTTTTTTGAAATTGCATCTTTTAAAAATTATCATTATGTGGAAAAAATTTCCAGTGCGACAGACTTGGAAAAGTCAATGAACAAATGAACTATGATTGTATGCACGTAATGATATACAAAAGCCCTGGTCAGAAGAGACATTGAAGTCTGCAGAAGTTTTGCAATAAACTTTACGGGCAAAAGGATCAAACCTACAGAGCCTGACACAAGAGCCCAGTGAAGCTAGTAAGAATTCCCCCGTTGATAAGCTTTGAATCAGATGCAGAGTGACCAACAGAGCTGCAGAATTGCAGGTAAAGAAGAAGCCATAAAAGCCAGAAAGAGTTTTTAAAGAAAACAGACATAAAGCCAAGGTCAAACTCCAGCACCAAGACAAGTATGTGTGAAAGAGTTATACCTCTTTTAGGACAAGGTACAGTATTTATGATTATTTATTTATCTTGAAACAAAAGGCAAATAATAAATTTACTTTAAAAAGTATGTTTTTATTACATTGAGTAATTTCCTTTGAAAAAGAAAAATGTTTCCTAAAACCATTAGCAGTTAAACTAGAATTTTTTTTTGTTTATATCTAAGATGAGATCATTATTCATGCATGATCTGATTCCAAATGATTCCTTGTTTATAATTTGTCTTGTGTATTTTCATATGTAAGCAAGAATTAATATACTCAGGCATGGAAGAATTATGCTATATTATCTTTTATTACTTTTCTTTAGAACCTGCCATACATCATCTTTAACTCCCCAATGACATTCAAAATAGCCTGAGGAAAACACAAATAAATATACATATAAACAAGGACAAATACACTAATAGGAAAATTATATAAGATACAAACTTGCATATAGGTGCATTAAGGATGTGTAATATAAGAATTGAAATTATAATCTGACCCCAAATTTTTGAATAAGCATAAAAAATTCCTTCCTGTTTGTCTAGCTTGGATGATGAGCGAAGTCAGAGTACTGACACGCAGTGACAGCTTGCTCTCCTACAGCAACCAGATGACAAAACCTCAGACCTTCCATTTCCCTTTCTGCGTGTGGGATGACCCCACCACAACTGGTACACTCTTCTCTAAATACTAGCACCCTCCAGTGTGCACACCCAGCAACACACACCCCATCCCTTGCTGCTCAGGGAGCTTCCTACCGCAAGGGCTGGAGCCCTCCCAGCAGGAACGCGGATTAGAGGAGAAGTAGCAGAGGTTTTCATGCAAAGCCAGGATTGCACGATTCCAAATTGCGGTTTTCAAGGAATGATGGAAGTATATAAAGATCTGGCAACTCTGATAGAATAATACAGATGAGAAATTACTGTGAAAATCTGGAGACTTGCCTTCAGATCCACCCTTCCTAATCCCACCAGGTTTCCTATCCTCACTCTAATTTCTTCCACCTGCTATTTCTCTCACACATTTTCAACTAACTTTACATGAGTGAAGGTTTCAGACCACCTTGACTCAATACAACTTACTTGATTCTTCTCCTTTTGACTTTATCATACTTTTTAATCACAGTAAGTCACAGAGCCTGAAGCCTCTCATCACATGTAGGCAGGCATCTCCCCTGAATTCCTTATTGTTGATTGTCAGGAAAAAAGGACAAGCATCCTTCCCCCACTCACCCAGATACAAAAGAATGCATCCATTGCAGCAGGTGAATTTGGAGTATGGTAAGACTCAAAAGGTTATGTCTCACATAACTGATCTATGTTCATTCCTGTGCTTCTTATTGCAATATAGTTCTGATACTTCTTGTTATTTTGGATTTTGAGCATATGAAATGACAGGGAAAAATTCTAATGTTCAGAATGCTAAGAGGCTGTTTCTCCTTGAGTTATTAATCCAGGGGGTTCTGTTTCTTTTTATTTTATCCTTGGTCATAATTGTCTTCATCTCTCAGCAGTTAGCTTGGTTTTTATTTATTTTTACTATGATGTTTTTTAAATATTTGCAGTTATCATTGATTTCTGCGTACATGTAATAGTATATTTTTGTGGCAATTTAAAAAATTAAATTTCGTACTATCTTTCCAAACTGTAATTCTGCAAAGTAGTTCTCATATTCGTGTACAGGAAAGATGAAATAGATAAAATATCTCCGAAGGAATTATCTATGGTAGTAACTGGATTGTAAAGTTTGACCTTATGAAACAAGTAATGTGATGACCGCTGGAAACTAGACCATTGGAGGTCTATAGTATTTCAGGACCCGCCACAGTGTCCCTCTGAATGTTCCTCAGACATACAGAAGCTGTCTAACCTGTCTTGTGACTAAAATTAAAGTTTATTCCTACTAATCTACTCACAGCATCAGATTCTAAGGGCAGCTGTGACCCAACAAAATCCAGGCCACATTCATCTTTGTGGAAAAGAGCTAAGTACCTCTTCTCCATTTCAGAATTTCTCTTTCAATCTAAAGCTTAACAAGGAATCAAAGATTTTATTGTAAATTCATTTATAATTAAGAGAATGTACTTCTTTTCTACATTTCTGATTGATATCACTACAGATTTTGCCAGTAGCATCTTCCAGCATGCTAAAACCAGTCATACCCTCTAGTAAGTACTTCAGATCTTCGAAAGTATTTACATGCCCAAGCTCTAACAATTTACTGCAAAGTAGCCACCTAATGTCTTCCACGATGTAGACATCTCACATGATTTTTAGTGATAGATTAGTTTTGATGCACAGTCTTAAGTAATACAGCTGCTTTTGAAATCTGTGTCTTTGGTATGACACGTACTTGATCAAGAAGAGTGATGCAATGTGTTGACCACACTTTATAGCCAAATCTGTCCCTGGAGGTGAATCTGAGAGATACATGTGTTTGTCTGAAGGAAAATCAGCTACATACAAATCAATAAAAACATGCAAATATAATAAGAAAACACTCCTAGGGAGCTTACTAATAGGTTTTGCAACCTGTCTTTTATATTTAGATTTATCAATAAACTAAGAACCATCATTGTCTATTATCAGGCACATAAGCGTCAAGGTTATATTTTTCGATTATACAATTTTCATGAATATTGTCTCTAATCAAAGTACCCTACCTGCTAATTCATGTCCTGACATGGCATTTCAGAAGAGGGAGCTGGATTCCCTGACTGTTTTATAATATAACAAAAACAGTTTGAATGATCATATCTTAACATACTTTCAAATGGAAAACTCGGCTTACTTTTAACTCTAGAATTGTGAGCTGTTTCCAGAATATTAAAACCTCAGTCTTCTTTTTTTTTTATGAGTAAGGTGGACAGAATTTTTTTCCCTTTTTAGGATCATGGAATAAGTCAGGTTGAAAGGGGCCTTAGGCAGTTTCTAGTCCCACTTCCTGCTCGAAGCAGGCTCAGCTACAGTCTGTGAAGACCACTCAGGACTTTACCCAGTTTGATCTTCAAATTCTCTAAGGATGGAGACCACACAACCTCTCTGGGTAGCCTGTGCCCCTCTGCTTGGCTGGCCTTGGGGGGAAAAAGATTCCTCCTCAACTCCAGTCTGAACCTCTCTCGTTTCTACTTGTGCTTGCTGCCTCTTACCCTCCCACCATGCATCACTGTGAAGACCCTGTCTCCATGTCCTCACTAACCCCCTTGCAGGCACCGGGGATGCTGCAAGGTCCACCCCCCCCCTGCAAAGCCTTATCTTCTCCAGGCTGGACAAGTCCCAACACCTGAGCCACTCGTGGTGGTCTTCCACCGAACTCACTCCATGTTTGTCAATGTCTTTCAATGTTTTCTTTCATATTTGCTAATAAACAGCAGTAGCTATCACAAAGTGATAGGCAAAACAGAATCCCAGAAGCCAGTGTTGTCTTCTGATTAAAAAAAAGTGGGTTTTTCTGTTTGTTTGTTTTTTTACAGGGCCATGATATCACCAGTAGATTCTATTCTGATGTCTATCACTGGCACACTGTGTTTCTGAGTTTACTCATTCTTACCGTTGATATTTATAGTGTCTCTCTGTCTTCTAGGCATTTAATGACTTATTTGTTCACAAGTCACTTGAGAAAAAAAGTTGACATAGTAACATTTTCCTACTTCAAAGTAATAGAAATAATTGAGACATAGTATTAAAATATGATCACTGACTTGAACTGTACAGAATGGACATATTTATAAGAGAAAATAATTCCCATTCTTGTCCTCCCAGGAGCAAAGCTGTATATTCACTTTTGGTTTTAGCTCCAAATCCCAGGAATGTTCAACTGGAAAATGCACCTATTTTCACTTATGGCACTCCTCTGTGCTCCTGACTGCTCTTTTCCAATGATTTAACTTAACTGCAGCAGAGAGAGGCTGGATGAGAGCAGTGAGAGATGACATCACATCTGTCTGAATTAACAAGGTGATAAATAAGTACAGTAAGTTCAGCTGAATGGACTGACAAATAAGTAGAGCTATGCTTTCCCATAGCTGCCTAACGTAAATCACGAGAAGCCCAGTCTTTGCAAAATTCTCCTTTAAAGCAAGACTAATTAATTTCACATTCTTGTTTTTTGCGCATGTTAATACATTTTATTGGTCCTTAACCAGTCTTTTGACTTTTTAAGTTTTAATGTTTCATACGTCTTTAATAAATAACTGCTAGGGTTGTTTCTTCCACCTTATTTTTCTCCTATTCACATTACAGATACTTCTACATCTTTACATTTATTGCAAATACTGTGCCTACTGTGTCTATAAATTATAAAGGACTGTCTACATTAAAGATGTTCTACTAGTTTGTTTTTTTTTTAATTTCACTGATTAATACTTTCATTCATTGACCATGCATCAATAGTTTTAACCAATTGTTTTGTTTTCAACCAATGGAAAAATGCTCACAACTAAACAACACTAATCTTTCCTTTCATTTTAAAATGTACAATGAAGACATGCTTTTGTTGGTATGCATCATGTTTAGAGCTGAGAAACAAGAGTCTGGAAAAATAACTCCCATCCTTGACTTTGCCACCAACTTCCTGTCTGATCTTGACCATATCAAAGAAAACTCAAGCTAAAACTTTCTCTTCAAGGTTTCTTAATATTTTGTTATGATATGCTGCATGAGGGACTGAAGCTGCCCTTCAGGGATCCTTAGTGCTGTGACGTTACAACGGCAGCTTGTCTTGCCTCCTGCCACCCCAGAGAAACCGAAAAAGAAATTTATCCACACAATGGAAAAGAGCCATTGAGGGTGGTTAAGAAGCATGTTTTTGAGGGGCTGGCTTAAGGATTTAGCTGGATGAGAACCAGGATTAAAAGAACTTCAGTAACTCCAGATTGTAGGTCTCAGCTGGTTGTCCACAGGTTTGGCTTACTCCAAAACCACTCTGATTTTTGTCAAAACCTAGGTTCTGTCTCTTCATTTAAATCTCATTAACAATTCCAGAGACATGATTCTTACAGAAACATCACCAAAGAAGCATGCACAAGGAAGAAAATGGGAGGAAAGGTAAAGTACTTTTGACAGATGAGCTTCATGATCAAGCATATGCAAGTAATAACTGGCAACTTTAAGACTTATGTGACCTGGACTGACAAAAGTTGATATGTAAACCTCACTGGTATCTCTGAGAGAGGAAGCTGTAAGAAACCCCATATTTGAGAAGATCTACGTTACTGAGTTGAACATTCTGAAAATAGACTGAAAACCTTGGCAAAGTCTTCATTTCCAGTACTAAGAAAGAACTGAAGAACTGGACCTGCTCCCTGAAACTATTTTCCTACTTCGTTTACTTCCCATGCTGTTTTCCTGCTTCGTTCACTTTCCCTGCAGAGGCTTGGGCTTCAGCTCCACTCCCTGGATGAACAATATCGAGAACAGATGAGGTAATATGTAATTGCAACATCAGAGCATGCAAATCCATGAAGAGAACCAAGTAACCAACCAAGCTCAGTGTTAAAACTCAAAACCTCTTCTGACTGGACATGCTGGCTCTTTGGAAGCCCTGCTAGAGCTGCAACACCGGGGGGACAGATTTATGTTTAACATTTATTGACTGATATTTAGTAATTTTTCTATTGCAAAAATAGGTGCAAGACCACCAAGTTCTCCTGTCCATACTTTTCACTGCACTTGATGCTGAAAAAACTGAACCAGATCCTTGGCTGATATTAATGGGAATAACATTCATGTCTCCAGGGGAGACATAAAAACTGAAATTATGGAGTAATTAGTTCACAATATTGTGATGGTTCATAAGGAATTCTTACAAACTAAATGAACTGCAAGTGGTCTTACTTTTATTTTTTTTTCCCCTTAAATTTTAACAAATCCCATTTGCTCCCATTCCTTCCAGGCTCCTTTCCTGCTCATTAGGACTCCAGTGAATTATAACCATAAGGGAAAAACTCGAGTACTTATTCAATGATTGTGGTGTGGTAATACCACTTGGTACACTCAATGGTGATAACAAGAAATGATGAAACTGATGGATATTTTCTGTATTAGTCAATCTAGGTCTCAAATCATATTTTCTATAGCTAATTTTCACAGTTCCACATCCAAGAATGTAGAGAATAGGATTCTTAGAACACCACTTTAATGCGTGTTGATATATAACTACCGACATAGCATTTTTGCAACAGACCGCTAGGAAAATAGGAACAGATTTTTCATTATTTTTCATTTCTAACAGGCAAGCTGAGTAAGACAGAATAAAATAATTTTTCCAAAAGTCATAGGTTAAACTAGATCAAGAACAGGGATTCTTGAATCTCTCACCTCCTTTAACTCAGATCGCTAAACCTTTTTTCTGTAACCACTGAGAGCTGTCCAGGTATTGCGGACTGCTTATAAAGCTGTTGCTCTTCTGCAGCACTGCTATTTCTATGCAAAGTGGTAGAATTTAAATGTTTGACTTTCAGCAGTGCTGTCCATACATTGCTTTTTGAAGTCCTTAGTTTTGTTTAATATTAGATAACTGAAGATAACATTCATAAAAGTCAGTAATACCACATAAAATTACCCCTCTTCAAGAAAAGACCTATTCCACTAAAAGACACTAACGGATTCCTAATGACACCATTTTGTTAAGAAGCCCTCTCAATTCTTGACTTAAGGGTGTTTTAGCGTGCGAATGACACCGAGAAATAAGTATTCTTTAATACAATCCTTTCTCTGCTTTATTGGTCCCATTAATGCCCCACTCAGTGTTCACAGAAGTGATTGCTCAGGGCGCTCATTGAGCACTACGAGAGGGAACGAGGGGGCATATCGTGTTCCCGTGGCTGTCGGCATGTTGGCCCACATGCTGAGCACTTCCAGGGGTAAAAGCACCTGTTTCAGAGAATCCTTTTACAAAGTAAAGACATGCTAGATGGATCTGGGGCTAGCCACCTCTAAAAAGTTAGAACATACAGAGACCTGTGAAACACATTTACCGTTTTTGTGCAAGAGACTGGTTGCTGCTGCCCAGACTGCTCCTGTATAATTTGGAGGATAACCTTAGACAAATGAGGAAGATATTTGCATTTTGCAAATGACTGGCAATAGCCTAAACAAGAGATTAAAATGGTTATATAATTTCTTTGCTCCTTCACCAGAAACAACTGTGTTTGTATTTACCAGAAATCTCCTACATTAGCATTCATTCCCAAGTGAAGCTCTTCTGCCATATGTATCAGATGTTTTAGTTTCCCTAAAAAAAAATTTAGTTAATAGTTAATTTATGACGGAATATTTCTTTGACTATTTCTATAGCCCACTTAGGCCAAGAATGATGGGGAAGACTGACAACTGTAAGCTTTTATCTAGACAAAGAAGAAATGTCAGTATTTGTTTGCTACAAAAGGTCTGAAATCGGAGCTAGTAAACCCAGTCTGGTGATACATACACTCTGAAGGTACATAAGATATAAATCTCCTCATTCTGCAAAACTGCGAGGTTTTCTTCTGAACCGTTATTGTCCTGGTGTTCATGAGCTATAAGTTAATAGATATTTACAAAGACTGCTTTTAAACCAGATGTATCATTACTCAGGATAACTGACATTAATATGATTAGGAAAAAAAATCACTAATTTGAATACAGAACTAACAGACATGAAGGAACAGAGAGATGACAGACAAAATGGAACTCAGGTCTTTTTCTAACACAAAAAAACCCTACCGTCTTCCTATCAATATGGTAATTAAGCTTTATCAGCCATACAACAATTGTTGCCCTTGTTTATTTTTTTGCACTGTAAAAAACAGAAGCTGCCTTTCAAATGCAAAACTGTAAAAGCCACCATAATTAAAGAAAATGTTACAACTTCATTTCCGTGAAATTAAAATCGGGAGAGGAAGGAAGGGAGGAAAGGGAAGGAAGGGAAGGAAAGGAAGGAAAAGAAGGAAGGGAGTTTAAAGCCTAGATGTTTAGACAGCCCTGCAAGCCCCCTTGTGACCTTACTCTGATATTTAACAAAACATTAATCTTCTTGCCAGCAATTATAAAGAATACAGTGATGTAGCTGGGGCTCAGTGAGTGAGTAATAGTAATTCCATTGTTCTCTTTTATTTATGCCTTGGCTGTACCAGGCAGATGAGGTAAGTTGGGGCTTTTTATATGTTATTATTCTGAACTGGCAATACATAAAGGCTGATTACACAAATATCTGTCTGTTTCCGAAGCACTGTTTCACACCTCCTTCCAGCTCATGATCAAAGCGTTTCAACATTTTATTATGAAATCATGAATCCCCCCTTAGTTTGCATATGAATTGTAGTCTTTTTTTAAAAAAAACACTGGTGTACAACAGTGACAGTGCCTTTTGAACCAAGGAACAAAACAAGGTGTTACACATTACTTCTTGACGGCAATGACTTGCTGAATAATTCTGTTTGTTGGAGCACAGTCTAACCTCCCTATTGAACACAAAAGCCTTGAGACCAAAGAATTTTTTTTTGTGAACAGGCCAGTGATTTTGTTTCACTTTTAAGTCAAAAAAAAAAAAAAAAAAAAAAGCAGAGCCCTATTAAGAAGTTGACAAAACGTTGCCGTGTAGCTGTAATTATAACAAATCTAAAACAGCTTCCTTCTACTTTTCTGAAATGCAGTAGTTATACTAAAACTTGAAAATAACTCAATTATTCAGTTAATAACATCCCACTAGCACAACCCTTACATTCTGAAAGGTTCTAAGTGGGTTCCACATATGTGCCACCGAAAGAATGGCCAAGAAGGCATCAAAGCATAGCCCAGCAAGTTGTGAGCAGGTATCCTGCACCTACTTCTTAGGAGAACTGTTACGGTACCTTTAAGATTCACACTTATTACATTTCAAGGATCGGCTTTATAACAAAACTCATGGTGCTCAATCTTTCTACTTCAGAAAGAGGAGAGGTTAAGGTACCCATGCTGATTTTTTTTACCCTCAAAGAAACTTGTATTTCAAAGTCTCAAACTTGTGAATCAGGGATAAGACTTCCACTGATTTTACAAGAACGGCATGCTTATGCCAAGATGCATGTTCCTGTATGACATATATACCTAATCGAATGTCAACAGTTGTTCTTTTACATATACCGTGAACATATACCATGTTTTCCTTCACAGTAGTCCAAAAAGTCTGTCATTCCTATGAAATATATTTATATTCTAAGGATTTTTCAAGTCTGCTTTACAGAATACAAATATGAACTGTGAACAACCTTATGAATAGAAACGACATTTTATTAGGCTTTGCTGTCAGTGATTTGCAACCATTCATTTTGTTGAAAGTCATGCCATTTGTGCCACTTCAGTCAAAGCAGGATTTGGTCCATATTTATTGACCTCTTTTATTTGTAGTGACATCTCCCTCTGTTCACTTCTCTGTACTGGCAGAGACAGATTCAGTTCACCTTAGAAATCTGATAATGTCACCAAATCAAAATTTACGGTGGGAGGGTAAAGAGAAATTGCTTCTATGTTTCATTACCTGCCTAAAGAGTAAAGGATCTAAACTCTGATCGCAGCACTTCCATATAGGTATACCGTGAAAGATCATACAGCCAAGGCAACAGCCTAGCTAAAAATACTTGGTTTGTTAAAAGATTTTTTCAGATCATCAATAGGTGGCTAAAGTAATTAAGCTTAATACAGCATTTTCTTTCCGAGAAGCTAAAAGCTTAACTTGTTACACTGAATAGTATTTTCCTCTTGGAGTAAACCCACTGTAGTTATCCAAAAGCAGATTCAACTCCATGGCAGCTAACGTATTACCAGTGTGACTGCAGTGCTGGGGCTGTGAAAACTCATTTAACTTTTGTCATATAACATAATTTCTTTTGCCAGCCAATTCAGTACATTTGAAGCATTTTGCAAAACTGGCTACTGCTTCAGGCTTTCTCTGTGAAATAACTTTGAATATGCATCTTTGACCTTATGATTACTTCTTCAGTACCGCCTAAAACTGGGGTGGGTTTAGATTCTGCACATTAACATAATTGCATTTTCTACAGTAGCGTATTTTAAAGCAGAACAGAACAGCATTGCATTGTGTGAGATTAACAATTATGTTTTCATCGGTGTAAATACATTATTATTGAAATTAATTAATTCATATATAAAAGCCCTAATCACCTCCTTGTGCAGACTTAATAGAAGTGCCAGACTAAAAAAGGAGATATGCCTGTCTTAATGTCAAACTTCAGAAAATAATCCATCTGGTCCTATTCACAGATAGACAGGCCACATCTCTGAGTACCTTGCAAAATCAATGCTCTCCATGCACGAGATACAACCTCACAAAGACAAGAATTCAGAGTTGAGCCTTAAGCCCTGTTCATAATTTGTTTCATTGTCACAGCACATATGAGATATGTAAGACCCCCAGCAGCTCTGAAGCTCCTGTTCTGTTCCCGCACAATGGGGGTGAGTTAAGGATTGCATTGTATCCGTATCCCCTCAGTTCTAGTGCCGGTGTAAGCTTTAAAGAAGATATTTAATATTATCTGAGTGAGGTTTTATGATAATGTTGAAGAAACAAAATAATATTTGGGAAAACTAATAAAATCCTCTCTCAAACTAAGATACATTAAAACTGGCTCAATATATCATGCAACTCATTATGTGAGATTACACCGTTCCTCTGAGCTATGAATTTACATAGTACTGGAAACCAGAAGAGATAAGAAAAGACACTTGTAGCCAATTCTGTAAGAGAGATATTTTTTAATTTGAGAAAATATACTTTTGCGGGACAGATACTTATATTACCAACCTAGTAAATTTCTACTTCAAAAACTAATTTTATGGAACAAAATTTATCAAAGTTAACGTTATATAATGTGGCTTTGCCCATTTTCCACATTATTATCTCAATAATTATTCTGTAGTCTCATGAATCCCAGACTTTATGGGATAGATATAGCATTAGCTATACTTTAATGGATCACAGCGACAACTACTTTTAAACCATTACTGTACTGAATGGAGCTAAATCCAGTTGGCGGCT